>NC_084623.1:17440745-17473245 GCF_033978795.1 Nerophis ophidion
GTCCTGCCATGCACGTAACAGCTTACTTACGGAACAAATTACAATACCGCATACACTAATGTAAAGCATATCACCTAGGAACTCCAGAATTATTATCAGTTCAGTTTTGACCAATATTGAGTTACTGGGTTTTTCTGTTGTATCTACGCGGTTATGTGGTAGTTGCTAGGTCCTGCCATGCGCGTAACAGCTTAGTTACGGAACAAATTACAATACCGCATACACTAATGTAAAGCATATCAGCTAGGAACTCCAAAATTATTATCAGCTCAGTTTTGACCAAAATTGAGTTACTGGGTTTTTCTGTTGTATCTACGTGGTTATGTGGTAGTTGCTAGGTCCTGCCATGCGCGTAACAGCTTACTTACGGAACAAATTACAATATCGCATACACTAATGTAAAGCATATCACCTAGGAACTCCAGAATTATTATCAGTTCAGTTTTGACCAAAATTGAGTTACTGGGTTTTTCTGTTGTATCTACGCGGCTATGTGGTAGTTGCTAGGTCCTGCCATGCGCGTATCAGCTTACTTACGGAACAAATTACAATACCGCATACACTAATGTAAAGCATATCAGCTAGGAACTCCAAAATTATTATCAGTTCAGTTTTGACCAAAATTGAGTTACTGGGTTTTTCTGTTGTATCTACGCGGTTATGTGGTAGTTGTTAGGTCCTGCCATGTGCGTAACAGCTTACTTACGGAACAAATTACAATATCGCATACACTAATGTAAAGCATATCACCTAGGAACTCCCAAATTATTATCAGCTCAGTTTTGACCAACATTGAGTTACTGGGTTTTGCCTTTGGACGGGAGTACTGTGACTTTACATATTTGGTTTTAAAATTTTTACTCTCAAGCAGTGGTAATAATGCAAATATTTTAAAGTTTGGCCCCAAGTAAAAATGTGTTGGAAAAGCATGTATTAAAAAAGTGTGTTATGTACCAAAGTCCGTCCCCTCAAATCAACAAACAACAACCCAGCAGAAGAAAGTCAGAACTCACTTGCAAACCACATCTGCGGTCTCGTCATGAATGAGGCACGGGGCGCCATGGCATCGAAGACACTTGTCCACCTCACATTTGTTTCCCTCAAACCTGGCGGGACACACGCACTCCACGTAGCCGGTGCTGGACAACGTGCACGCCTTGGAGTTCACGCAGTAGTGGTGACAAATGTCTGGTTTACATTCAGGTAGATACAAGACAGTGGATGGCATGTTAATGGCACAGCAGGAATGTAGTTTAAGCTGGTTTAATTGGACTTCTGAAAGCTTTTAATGGGACCTAATTATCCTTATCAAACGACATCCTAGCTGCGGATGAAAACATCTCACCCCTTGGGCAAACAACAAGAGGGAAAAAAAAACTAATGATGTCTAGCGGAAATTGTTTCCCCACCAACAATAATGAAAAAAGCGGCGCAAAACAAAACAAAAAAGTCATTATCACTTCAGCAATGAAATATCCAAAGGTTATTTGATCGTGATATTTGTATTTTGTTTAATTGAAAATGTATTTATGGAAAGAAAGTGCTGAAAGGGAATAGCTTTTTGGGTCTGCACACTTTCTACACTGCAAAAAGTCAGTGTTGAAGTGAAGTATATTTATATAGCGCTTTTCTCTAGTGACTCAAAGCGCTTTACATAGTGAAACCCAATATCTAAGTTACATTTAAACCAGTGTGGATGGCACTGGGAGCAGGTGGGTAAGTGACTAGGATGGCGGAACCGGAAATCGAACCTTCAACCCTCAAGTTGCTGGCACGGCCACTCTACCAACTGAGCTATATCGCCGTGTTAAAAAAGGTGCAGTCTTTTGATGACTGCACCTGGCTCTCAAATAAATCTTAGCTGACATTGCTTAACACGATATGTAAAGAATAATTCCGCCGGTAATCACAGTGTCAAAAATAACGTTCAAAATATATAACATTCTCATGCATTTTCATCCATCCATCCGGTTCCTACCGCACCTGTTCAAGAAGTCGCATTAATGGTAAGAAGTGTTTTATTTATTGTTGGTTAGCCTCAGAATAACAATGTTATTGAAAAGAATAAGAAACATATTACACTCTAAAAATGTTGGTCTTTCTTAAAAATGTACACATATAGTTGGATTCGGTGTTAAAAATAAATTAATTATATGGCTCTCACGGAAATACTTTTAAAAATATTTGGCTTGTATGGCTCTCTCAGCCAAAAAGGTTCCCGACCCCCTGTTCTAGTTTCAAGCATGTTTTACTCAATATAGGTGATAAAATCTCAGCAAAAAGCTCTAATATCTTACTGAGACCATTTAGGACCAAAACCCTTAAAACAAGTAAAACACTTTAACATAAAATCTGCTTAGTGAGAAGAATTATCTTATCAGACAGAGAATAAGCACATGTCACCCTCATTTGAGATATTTAATCTTACTTAGATTTTAGTTTTTGCAGTATATCTGTGAGGTGAAGTGAATTATATTTATATAGTGCTTTTCTCTAGTGACTCAAAGCGCTTTACATAGTGAAACCCAATATCTAAGTTACATTTAAACCAGTGTGGGTGGCACTGGGAGCAGGTGGGTAAAGTGTCTTGCCCAAGGACACAACGGCAAAGACTAGGATGGCGGAAGCGGGAATCGAACTTGCAACCCTCAAGTTGCTGGCACGGCCACTCTACCAACCGAGCTATGCCGCCCCATGTGAACTTTAAACACGTTGGTTCGCGATTCTAAATGTTATTTGTGTCTAAAGTGTCCGAGGACCGTGTACATGTTGTCATTAAATTGGCAACCCCAAAACTCACGGTGCAGACAGCGATCTCCGGTGTATTCCGCCAAACAGCGGCAGACTGGCTGGTTCCCATGAGTGACGTCACACGTTCCACCGTTCAAACAGTAATTGTCACATATCCTTCTCTCGCAGAATGGGCCCGAGAAGCCGAGAGGACAGTAGCATGTAGGCTTACCTGGATAAATGGAGACATCAGAGTTAGAGCATGGAAAGAAAACCAGAATTTCTGCACCGGTTGCAGCTTCTGTATCACAATCATTGGCACTATAGTTTATTTTATACAGTATGTTGACCCGAAGCTGTAACTTATAGGTAGCCACAATTTATACTGGATATCAACAAAAAACCCAATACATTGAACTGCATCTAAAATCTCTGATAATAGCACTCCAGTCTGGAGTCCAGGACCTCCATGTAGCAACACCCTGATCCGGGATGCAGTATCCTGGCTAAAGTGTATGTCCGTATGCAGTGCAGTAGGAAGAAGATTCATATGGCCTCATGCGTCGTGGTTTACCAGACACATGAAACGTGACAATTTAGGAAGCACCTTCAATATAGTGTTGACAATCTTAATAGTGTTTTGTGTAGGCTGACCATATTCTGAAATCCCAAAAAGAGGACACATATATTTGTGCCAAGGTCAGGACTAAGTGAAAATTTGCCAGTGATACTCGAACTTGCTTTGTAAATAATATATTTATTTAAATGAAGCATTTTTTTTCTCGTCTGTTGACAGCAGTGTTGGCGCTAGGAATTTTTAAAATGGGGTCCCACAGTAAATTTTTGGGGTTGAACTTTTTTGTAAGCATTTTGAAAAAATATATAAATGTATACATTATCCTGTTATATCTCACGTTTTATATTGTGTTATGGAAAAAGGTTGTCATAATTCATTAAAAATAAAAATGAAAAAATAAAACCAATTTGTACACGTATGTAAATGTATTCAGTTATAAACATTCATTCACTTTCTCTCCTTCATAGATCTGAACTTTACCGCTGCTGGTAGTTTTTTCCATATTTTTATTTAATAAGTTGTAGGTGTATTTATTTCAGCATTAAAGTGTAAAAAGTGTTTTGCTTATAATAGTGTGCCAGAGCATACATACATTTATTATTTAATGCTTAAATCTCAAGAGTCTACATCAACTTCAGATCCATCCCTCATTTCAAAATGTTTTAGTTTTTTCATGTTTTTTTGTTTGTTTGTTTTCCGCCCTTTTTTGTCACACAAAACTATGTTTTAAATGGCAAACAGACAAAATATTTTTCAAAGTGGAATGTTTGATGTGAATGTCAGGCTTGCCCCTGACAGTTTGTTTGTGTTTTAGTTTTTCCTCTGTGTGTGTAGTATTTCCTGTCTTTAGTTCCTGCCAGCACTCATGTTTTGGTTCAGTTTCCTGTTTGTCTCCCTGTGTGCTGTGTCCCCTCAGATGCGGCTTATTGGCACCTGGCCACACCTGGTGTCAATCAGCCTGTCCCTATTTAGACCTGTTTTCTCCTCAAGTCTGTGCTGGATTATTGTATTGTCGCTCCTGTCGTATCGTGTCAACGTCAGTTCCACTTGTCGTTCCTACTAGTCGTGTCATTGCAGCGTAGCGGTAAGCTATATTCGTTAGCTGTTTGTAGCTTACTGTTTTTTTTTCCCTACTTCCAGTTTGTTTTCATACTACAAGTAACGACTTCTGTTTCCTGCTCGCTACCTGCTAGCTTCCACACTAGGCTCGTTATCTTCTCGCTCCCATGCTAGCTCTTTTAGTTTGTTATCCGCTTTGTGCGCGCTTTTGTTAGTACCCTTTTGTTTGTTCCTGTGTTAGTGTTATATTAAATCTTGTTTTCCTACGCAATGCCTGCCTCCTTCTCTGCATTTAGGGGTTCGTCAACAACAAACCCTGACAATGAAGTAATCGGAACCTTAGATAGGTCAATAATTAATAATAACATTGATTTTGATTCAATATTATGTTTTGCACAATGACAGTTAAAAAAAACAAAAACAGCTTTGTTTTATTAGTCAACATTGCAACTTTTTAAAAATTACATTTCACCTTTAAGCTTTTTTATTTCTCTTTTGTTATTTTTTTGTTTATTTAATGGTCTATTTTGAATGTGCCGTGGGTCTTAAAAACATTAGCTGTGGGCCGCATATGGCCTCCGGGGCAAATTTTTCACACCCCTGCTATAGATAATAAAAAATTAAATCGGATAAATTTATCGACAAAAAACAGAGCCTGGCGGTGCATGCGCGTTTATCATAACTCTCTCGCTCTCTCTGTCTCTGCCCCTTCCTCACGAATGCTGCTGCCTCAGCACACCTTCACATTTTTTTGTTTTTGTTTTTAACTCCTTCATACCTCTGAACATACATTGAAAATACACGCAACCCTAACTCAAAATGCCGGACCTTTTAGGCATTTAAGAAACCCCGCCCGGACAGCCCGGACAGCCCTGCAAAAGAGGACATGTCCGGGGAAAAGAAGACGTATGGTCAGTCTAAGTTTGTGGCAATTTCATCTTTGACCAAAGCGTCAGTTGTGAAATAGAGTGGCACGTTAATCATTTTCAGCAGACTGCATTGAAAAATGATTAACATCCCCCCCAACACCTTGCTCTAATGCTAGATCCAAGGGACAATATGAATCCCTTCCCTACTGTATACATTTCTAATGCACACTTCTATGACGGCAAATAAATGCAATTTCTTACAAGCTTAATCAGGCTAAATTGGGGCCGAAGCAGAATTTACACATTTGAAAAAAAACTATATATATACAGAACAGGCCAAAAGTTTGGACGCATCCTTCTCCTCATTCAATTAGTTTTCTTTATTTTCATGACTATTTACATTCTAGACCAGGGGTCACCAACACGGTGCCCGCGGGCACCAGGTCGCCCGTAAGGATCAGATGAGTCGCCCGCTGGCCTGCTCTAAAAATAGCTCAAATAGCAGCACTTACCAGTGACCTGCCTCTATTTTTTCAATTTTATTTATTTACTAGCAAGCTGGTCTCGATTTGCTCGACATTTTTAATTCTAAGAGAGTCAAAACTCGAATAGAATTTGAAAATCCAAGAAAATATTTTAAAGACTTGGTCTTCACTTGTTTATATAAATTAATTTTTTTTTTACTTTGCTTCTTATAACTTTCAGAAAGACAATGTTTTGAGAAAAAATACAACTTTAAAAATGATTTTAGGATATTTAAACACATTTGCCTTTTTACCTTTTAAATTCCTTCCTCTTCTTTCCTGACAATTGAAATCAATGTTCAAGTCAATTTATTTTTTTATTGTACAGAATAATAAATACATTTTAAATGAATTCTTAATTTTAGCTTCTGTTTTTTCGACGAAGAATATTTGTGAATTATTTCTTCAAACTTATTATGATTAAAATTCCAAAAAATTATTCTGGCAAATCTAGAAAATCTGTAGAATCAAATTTAAATCTTATTTCCAAGTCTTTTGAATTTATTTTAAAATTATTGTCCTGGAAAATCTAGAAGAAATAATGATTTGTCTTTGTTAGAAATATAGCTTGGCCCAGTTTGTTATATATTCTAACAACGTGCAGATTGGATTTTAACCTATTTAAAACATGTCATCAAAATTCTAAAATTAACCTTAGTCAGCAAAAATTACTAATGATGTTGCATAAAAAATTTTTTTTTAATTTTTTCAAAAAGATTCGAATTAGCTAGTTTTTCTCTTTTTTTCTGTTGAATTTTGAACTTTAAATAGCCGAAATTGAAGATAAACTATGTTTCAAAATTTAATGTTCATTTTTTTCCTGTTTTCTCCTCTTTTAAACCGTTCAATTAAGTGTTTTTTTCATCATTTATTCTCTACAAAAACCCTTCCGTAAAAGGAAAAAAAAATGTACAACGGAATGACAGAAAGAAATACACATTTTTTATATATATATAGATTTATCTATTAAAGGTAAATTAAGCAAATTGGCTATTTCTGGCAATTTATTAAAGTGTGTATCAAACTGGTGGCCCTTCGCATTAATCAGTACCCAAGCTCTTGGTTTCAAAAAGGTTGGTGACCCCTCTTCTAGATTGTCACCAAAGGCATCAAAACTATGAATGAACACATGTGGAGTTATGTACTTTACAAACACATGTGAAATAACTATAAACATGTTTTATATTTTATTTATATTGAGTCTGACACTTGCAGTCTGTCATACTTTTATATTTGATATATAATTATACTACAGACTATGCCATGGGCAAAATATTGACATTCATTTCAATAAATAAAGACACATTTAAAAAAAAAAATGTGTACATTTTAGATGCATCAATGAATGCATGGTTAACACTAAAATGCATTAATTGATTTTTTCACTAAACTTTGTGGACAGTGGGGAATGGACATTAACTTTGGTACAAATCTAAGTAAAGTAACATTGCAAACATTCTCCACTATCTGACTCCATCTAATGAGCAGTCACCAAACTCAATTTATCATTTTAGGGATAAACTCATATCAACAGGTTGATTGACAGGGTTTAACGTTTTCTTCCCCCCCAAAAAAAAAAAAAAGAATTGCCTAACAGTGGTCGACCATAGGAGAAGAAACTGCTATTTTTGAAGAATATCCTAATAATTGAGAGGTACATTTAAATGCAAATATATTGGGCTTTTCTGCGGTAGTGATTGACAATTTATTACATGTCAATCAAAAATACATTTAATTTTCAAGGTCTGATTAATAAAATGTGTTATTCCGAAGATATTTATGCATGTATAAGTGCGCTGAGCATTTGACAGTCCATTTAATAGACAGGAAATGGGAGGAAATGGGTTTGCAATTTAGAGACAGAAGAAGGCGCTGGCTTTGAGGAATCACACGTCACTGGCTTACAATAGATTATATATTCATATGAGGATTATTATGCATTATCACAAGTATCAGTGATGAATTCAATAATATACTTTTGTAGTTTAAATGACACAATTCCAAGTGTACCATTCTGCATGCAACAAAATGCCTATTTCTCTTTTTAAGGACATTTTTAAGGACTCATGCAATAGGTCAAAAGGTGGCCATTGCACTAATACGTAATGTATCTTTAACTAGAAGAGGCAATTCCTGAAGGAATTGCATGTGAATGCTCCAATGCTGAAGTTGAACTGAAATGCTGACAGAATGTAGTATGAATGTAAGAATAGTTGGAATGGTTTGAACAGGTCGAAAAATTTGGGAATTTTGCAACTTGGAAAAATGGCCCATTCATTTCAATGGGAACTTCCTGGAAATTCGGGAATTTTGGGAAAAGCGGAGATTTTTTTTAAATGATTAGGGCCATGAATGTCCTAAATGACCGGAATTGGTTGGTGTTAGAAATGTTTAAATTGGGCAAGAAATGTTGAAGTAGTAAATGGTATTCGGGATTTTGGGGAAAATCGGGAACTTTTAGGAACTTGGAAAAAAAGAGTAGTTTTAATTTCCAGAAAGGTTTATAATGTGTCAAAGGTTGAATGGGTAGAAGAATGTCGGAATTGTGGATCTTTGAAGAATGTCCCATTGATTTCAATGGGAATTTCAGAAAAAAATGGGCATTTTGGGTAAAGCGGGATTTTTTTTTTTTTAAATGGTAAAAAACTTAAATGGTCAGAATGAGTTGAAAAGGTTGGTGTCGGAATTTTTATCAAATCGGTCGAGAAATGTTTTAGTAGTAACATGTTCAATTGAGAAATGGTATTACGGAATTTGACCGCAATAACAACTTTGGACATTTTGGGAAAAGCAGGATTTTTTTTTAAAAGGTAAAAAACTTAAATGGTAAGAATGATTGAAAAGGTTGGTGTTGGAATTTTTCAAATCGGTCGAGAAAAGTTTTGTAGTAGTAACATGTTGAATTGAAAAATGGTATTACGGAATTCCTGGAATTTTGGGAAAACCGGGAATTTTCCAGTTCAAGAAACAACTTTGTTTTTTATCCTGATTAACGGGAATGTTTTGACGGTGGAACGGTTGAAAAGCGTTGTAAAATGTGGAAGGAGTAGTTGCCAGAAAAAAATTGAGTGGAAATACTGTTTGGAAAATCCAGGGATTTTTTTTGGAAGTTAAAAAAGGAAAAGTTAGAATTTCCAGAATGGTGGAATGTGTTGAAGGTGGCATGGTTTGAATAGGTAGAAACATGTGGATATGGTGGAAGTTTGAAAAAGGGCCAATTCATTTTGAATGGCAAAAGTGCCCCGGAAAACCTGGAATTCTGGGAAAATTGGGAATGTTTGGAATTTGTCAAGGAAAAAAGCCCGCCATTCCTGAATGGGCTGAGTAGTTTAAAGTTGGAACGGTTTGAATCGGGTGAAAAATGTGAAAGGTAGAACGCGCCAAAATCTGGAGACGAAGAAAAATAAGAAGAATAAATAGATGAATTTTGGTGTAGAAATCCATATTTGTGTGAATGGTTTGGAGCCATCCATCCATCCATCCATCATCTTCCGCTCATCCGAGGTCGGGTCGCGGGGGCAGCAGCCTAAGCAGGGAAGCCCAGACTTCCCTATCTCCAGCCACTTCGTCTAGCTCTTCCCGGGGGATCCCGAGGCGTTCCCAGGCCAGCCGGGAGACATAGTCTTTCCAACGTGTCCTGGGTCTTCCCCGTGGCCTCCTACCAGCTGGACGTGCCCTAAGCACATCCGTAGGGAGGCGTTCGGGTGGCATCCTGACCAGATGCCCGAACCACCTCATCTGGCTCCTCTCGATGTGGAGGAGCAGCGGCTTTACGTTGAGCTCCTCCCGGATGGCAGAGCTTCTCACCCTATCTCTAAGGGAGAGCCCCGCCACCCGGCGGAGGAAACTCATTTCAGCCGCTTGTACCCGTGATCTTATCCTTTCGGTCATGACCCAAAGCTCATGACCATAGGTGAGGATGGGAACGTAGATCGACCGGTAAATTGAGAGCTTTGCCTTCCGGCTCAGCTCCTTCTTCACCACAACGGATCGATACAACGTCCGCATTACTGAAGACGCCGCACCGATCCGCCTGTCGATCTCACGATCCACTCTTCCCCCACTCGTGAACAAGACTCCTAGGTACTTGAACTCCTCCACTTGGGGCAGGGTCTCCTCCCCAACCCGGAGATGGCACTCCACCCTTTTCCGGGCGAGAACCATGGACTCGGACTTGGAGGTGCTGATTCTCATTCCGGTCGCTTCACACTCGGCTGCGAACCGATCCAGCGAGAACTGAAGATCCCGGCCAGATGAAGCCATCAGGACTACATCATCTGCAAAAAGCAGAGACCTAATCCCGTGGCCACCAAACCGGAACCCCTCAACGCCTTGACTGCGCCTAGAAATTCTGTCCATAAAAGTTATGAACAGAATCGGTGACAAAGGACAGCCTTGGCGGAGTCCAACCTTCACTGGAAACGTGTCCGACTTACTGCCAGCAATGCGGACCAAGCTCTGACACTGATCATACAGGGAGCGGACTGCCACAATAAGACATTCCGATACCCCATACTCTCTGAGCACTCCCCACAGGACTTCCCGAGGGACACGGTCGAATGCCTTCTCCAAGTCCACAAAGCACATGTAGACTGGTTGGGCAAACTCCCATGCACCCTCAAGAACCCTGCCGAGAGTATAGAGCTGGTCCACAGTTCCACGACCAGGACGAAAACCACACTGTTCCTCCTGAATCCGAGGTTCGACTATCCGGCGAAGCCTCCTCTCCAGTACACCTGAATAAACCTTACCGGGAAGGCTGAGGAGTGTGATCCCACGATAGTTGGAACACACCCTCCGGTCCCCCTTCTTAAAGAGAGGGACCACCACCCCGGTCTGCCAATCCAGAGGTACCGCCCCCGATGTCCACGCGATGCTGCAGAGTCTTGTCAACCAAGACAGCCCCACAGCATCCAGAGCCTTAAGGAACTCCGGGCGGATCTCATCCACCCCCGGGGCCTTGCCGCCGAGGAGCTTTTTAACTACCTCAGCGACCTTAGCCCCAGAAATAGGAGAGTCCACTACAGATTCCCCAGGCACCGCTTCCTCAAAGAAAGACGTGTTGGTGGGATTGAGGAGGTCTTCGAAGTATTCCCTCCACCGATCCACAACATCCGCAGTCGAAGTCAGCAGAACACCATCCGCACCATACACGGTGTTGATAGTGCACTGCTTCCCCTTCCTGAGGCGCCGTATGGTGGTCCAGAATCGCTTCGAAGCCGTCCGGAAGTCGTTTTCCATGGCTTCCCCGAACTCTTCCCATGTCCGAGTTTTTGCCTCCGCGACCGCTAAAGCTGCACACCGCTTGGCCCGTCGGTACCCGTCCACTGCCTCCGGAGTCCTATGAGCCAAAAGAACCCGATAGGACTCCTTCTTCAGCTTGACGGCATCCCTCACTGCTGGTGTCCACCAACGGGTTCTGGGATTACCGCCACGACAGGCACCAACAACCTTGCGGCCACAGCTCCAATCAGCCGCCTCGACAATAGAGGTTCGGAACATGGTCCACTCGGACTCAATGTCCCGCACCTCCCTCGTGACATGTTCAAAGTTCTCCCGGAGGTGTGAATTGAAACTCTCTCTGACAGGAGACTCTGCCAGACGTTCCCAGCAGACCCTCACAATGCGCTTGGGCCTGCCAGGTCTGTCCGGCATCCTCCCCCACCATCGCAGCCAACTCACCACCAGGTGGTGATCGGTAGAAAGCTCCGCCCCTCTCTTCACCCGAGTGTCCAAAACATAAGGCCGCAAATCCGATGACACAACTACAAAGTCGATCATGGAACTGCGGCCTAGGGTGTCCTGGTGCCAAGTGCACATATGGACACCCTTATGTTTGAACATGGTGTTTGTTATCGACAAACTGTGACGAGCACAAAAATCCAATAACAAAACACCACTCGGGTTTAGATCCGGGCGACCATTCTTCCCAATCACGCCTCTCCAGGTTTCACTGTTGTTGCCAACATGAGCGTTGAAGTCTCCCAGTAGGACAAGGGAATCACCCGGAGGAGCACTTTCCAGTACTCCCTCGAGTGTACCCAAAAAGGGTGGGTATTCTGAACTGCTGTTTGGTGCGTAAGCACAAACAACAGTCAGGACCCGTCCCCCCACCCGAAGGCGAAGGGAAGCTACCCTCTCGTCCACTGGGTTGAACTCAAACGTACAGGCTTTGAGCCGGGGGGCAACCAGAATTGCCACCCCAGCCCGTCGCCTCTCACTGCCGGCAACGCCAGAGTGGAAGAGGGTCCAGTCCCTCTCGAGAGAACTGGTTCCAGAGCCCTTGCTGTGCGTCGAGGTGAGTCCGACTATATCCAGCCGGAACTTCTCTACCTCGCGCACTAGCTCAGGCTCCTTCCCCCCCAGTGAGGTGACGTTCCACGTCCCAAGAGCTAGCTTCTGTAGCCGAGGATCGGACCGCCAAGTGCCCTGCCTTCGGCTGCCGCCCAGCTCACAATGCACCCGACCTCTATGGCCCCTCCTATGAGTGGTGAGCCCATTGGAGGGATGACCCACGTTGCCTCTTCGGGCTGTGCCCGGCCGGGCCCCATGGGAACAGGCCCGACCACCAGGCGCTCGCCATCGTGCCCCAACTCCGGGCCTGGCTCCAGAGCGGGGCCCCGGTGACCCACGTCCGGGCGAGGGAAATCTGGGTTCATTTCGTTGTAATTCCATAGAAGTCTTTGAGCTGCTCTTTGTCTGATCACTCACCTAGGACCTGTTTGTCTTGGGAGACCCTACCAGGGGGCATGAAAACCCCCAGACAACATAGCTCCTAGGATCATTGGGACACGCAAACTCCTCTACCACGGTAAGGTAGCAGCTCAGAGAGGAGATGGTTTGGAGCATTCACACAAATATGACAGCTAAAGCAACTTTTTCCCGAAATTTCAAAAGTTGCTTTAGCTGTCATATTTGTGTGGTTTGGAGCATTCACACAAATATGACAGCTAAAGCAACTTTTGAAATTTCGGGAAAAGTGGGAATTTTTTAAAAAATGGTAAAAAAAAATTGAATGGTAAGAATGAGTTGAAAAGGTTGGTGTTGGAATCGAGAAAAGTTTTTTAGTAGTAACATGTTGAATTGAGAAATGGTTTACGGAATTCTTGGAATTTTGTGAAAACCGGGAATTTTTCCAGTTCAAATACAACTGTGTTTGTTGTCCTGATTAAGAGGAATGTTTTGGCGGTGGAACGGTTGAAAAGCGTTGTAAAATGTGGAAGGAGTAGTTGCCAGAAAAAAGAGTGGAAATAGGGCTTTGGAAAAGCAGCAAACTTGGAAAATCCTGGAATTTTTTGGAAGTTGAAAAACAAAAAGTTAGAATTTCCAGAAAGGTGGATTATGTTGAAGGTGGAATCGTTTGAATAGGTAGAAACATGTGGAAATGGTGGAAGTTTGAATTATGGCCAATTCATTTTGAATGGGAAACAAGTCCCGGGAAACCTGGATTTCTGGGAAATCTGGGAATTTTTGGAATTTTTCAAGGGAAAGCATGTGATTATTGTATAGGCTGGACAGTTTGAAGTTGGGACGGTTTGAATTGGGTGAAAAATGTGGAAGGTAAAACGCGGCAAAATCTGGAGACGAAGAAAAAGAAGAAGAATAAATAGATTAATTTTAGTGTAGAAAACCAAATTTGTGTGAATATTTTGGAGCATTCACACAAATATGACAGCTATAACAACTTTGGAAATTTCTGGAAAAGCGTGAATTAAAAAAAAAAATGGTAAACAAAACTTGAATGGTAAGAATGAGTTGAAAAGGCTGGTGTTGGAATTTTTCAAATCGTTCGAGAAATGTTTTATTAGTAACATGTTGAATTGAAAAATGGTTTACGGAATGCCTGGAATTTGGGGAAAACCGGGAATTTTTCCAGTTCAAAAAACAACTTTGTTTTTTTGTCCCGATTAAGACGAATGTTTTGATGGTGAAACGGTTGAAATTCGTTGAAAAATGTGGAAGTAGTCGCCAGAAAAAAGAGTTGAAATAGGGCTTTGGAAAAGCAGGAAATCTGGAAATTCCTGAATTTTTTGGGAAGTTGAAAAAAAAAAGTTTGAATTTCCAGAATGGTGGAATATGTTGAAGGTGGAATGGTTTGAAAAGGTTGAAAAATGTGGAGATGGTGGAAGTTTGAAAAAGGGCCAATTCATTTTGAATGGGAAAAATGCCTGGGAAAACCTACAATTCTGGGAAATCTGGGAATTTTTTGAATTTTTCAAGGGAAAAAGCCTGCGATTCTTGAATAGGCTGAATGGTTTGAAATTGGAACGGTTTGAATCGGAAAATCAAATCGCCAAAATCTGGAGAGGAAGAAAAAGAATAAGAATAAATAGATGAATTTTGGTGTAGAAAATGTGTGTGAATGCTTTGGAGCATTCACACAAATATGACAGCTATAACAACTTCTACTCCTCCGGAAATACTTTTCACAAGACGTATAAATGGACAATAATTCTTAAAGTAAAAAATCCAAATAAAAATCCGAGAGCTTAGTGGTCCACTCCATACTGTAGGCTTCAATTCTAAAAACTGCATAAATTGCAGAAGTGGAGTTAATGCAATGACGTCATAGAGTTTTTTGGGTTTTTTTTTTTTCTACAGACAGAAATGTTACTATTCACTGAACCATTGTGTAAAAGGAAATGGGCTGCAACCCCTTACATTCAAAACCCCATTCCGTGGCAGTGTTCTATGCAAAGCTGCACAAAACAATTCCCTATGTGTGGGGGGGGGGGCAGGAACCATAAATTCATATGCTCCGGATGCTTGCGGGCTGACAGACGACGATAACACCCATTTCTGACAAGTGCATGTCAATTTAAAGAAGAACCAGCGGGGGGATTGACCCTGAAAACTGACCTGACTGAGGCACATAATAGAGTTTTAGCGGGACTCGAGCATCCCGATTGTCAAGTCTTACCCAGGGGTGAGCCCATGCAGGTGCCTCCATTTAGGCAGTAGTCGGTGCAGTGGTTGACCTCGCAGCGCTCCCCCGAAAAATCAGGCCAGCAGTAACACCTCCAGTCTCCCTTCTCGTTGGCTAAGCAACGGCCTCCGTTCTCGCAGGGGGGACGGCACAGTTCACCTTCACAACAGACCACATTATTTGTACTTGGAGAAGTCAAATACACTCAACACAGCCATCTTGCTGATGCAATGGAATACTAATAATAATACAAACTGCAAAAAAAAAGAAAAACATGAGCTACAAAAGCAAGATATTAAATTCATACATCTTCGGCAATTTGATTGAATCGCTTTATTCTATTAGACTTTATTGCAGTGTATTTGATGTGATTGTGACCGTATAAAGCAGACTTTATAGCTCTATTGATGCTACAACATCCAACCCCATTTTATCTTTATACGATAAGACAGCTGGGAACTAAGACTCATGGCACAGAAGGCTTATGAAGGCTGACCAAAGATTAGAGAAGACGAAGGAAAGGAGTATGACGTCGAAAATGATATACCGTATTTTTCGGACTATAAGTCGCAGTTTTTTTCGGGGGTGTGACTTATACTCGGGAGCGACTTATGTGTGAAATCATTAACACATTACCGTAAAATATCAAATAATATTATTTAGCTCATTCACATAAGAGACTAGACGTAAAAGATTTCATCGGATTTAGCAATTATGAGTGACAGATTGTTTGGTAAATGTATAGCATGTTCTATATGTTATAGTTATTTGAATGACTCTTACCATAATATGTTACGTTTACATACCAGGCACCTTCTCAGTTGGTTATTTATGCGTCATATAACGTACACTTATTCAGCCTGTTGTTCACTATTCTTTATTTATTTTAAATTGCCTTTCAAATGTCTATTCTTGGTGTTGGGTTTTATCAAATAAATTTCCCCCCAAAATGCGACTTATACATGTTTTTTTCCTTCTTTATTATGCATTTTCGGCAGGTGCGACTTATACTCCGGCGCGACTTATACTCCGAAAAATACGGTATTGTCAGCAGGAGTGTAACAGTTGGCCATAATCTCGGTTCAGTGCGTCACTCTGTTTTAGGCTTAGCTTAGGTTTATTTTTCAAAATGTTTTTAAATGAAAAATATGACAAATTGAAAGAATTTAGGATGGTAAAACTGTCAGCAGTAGGTGTGACCCCAGAATGCAGAGACAGGGCATGACATGCAGGCAAAAAAAATACTAATTGAATGACATTAGCAGTAACATCAAAAAAAAAAAAAAAAAAAAAACATGCAAAGATGCAAAAGATAGCTACATTAGGAAAAAAACCAAAACGGCAACACAGCCCACTCAGCGCTGGCTTATACAGCAGTGGTCCCCCAACCACCGATTGAGAATAATTTTTTATTAATTTATTCTTTTTTTTTTAATAAAAAAAAAAAAAACATATATATATATATATATATATATATATATATATATATTTGTATTTATTAAATCGACATAAAATACACAAGATACATTTACAATTGGTGCACCAACCCCCCCAAAAAAACTACCTTTTCCATGACAAAAACCTGCCGTTTTCATGACAAAGAAAAAAAAAAAAAAAAAAAAAATCCTTCCCAACGCCTTCCATATATATATATATATATATATATATATATATATATATATATATATATATATATATATATATATATATATATATATATATATATATATATATATATGTAGTTGTATAAAAACAAGCCGCGCACCCTAGGCTGCAGGTTTATTTTTGGTAAAATGCAAGTTACCGTTTTTGTCTGCCGAGATCTCCGCCTCCACACGAATATGACTACCTGGGCTTGTGGAGGTGTTTCGTAATGCCGAACGTACATGTGGAGGGGAGCGTGGTCTGCGGGCCTGCTGCAGAGCGGGATGTGTAAGGACCGGCCTCGAAGCACAGCTGGCAGGTGATTGGATTACCCAGCTGGGACCATCATCCAATCACCTGGCAGGCTTATTAGCAGCAGCCGGGCTGAGACATAGTTGTTGGCGTTGGAGTTGCGGAGCAGGCGCACACTGGACATTGAGAGACTGAAATGTTACAGAGCGGAAACTGGAAAGTTGGCTGTCTCTTTTCCTAGCGTGTGTGCGCTGCCAAATAAAAAGACATTGCTAACACCAGACATCCGGGCTATTGTGGAGGATTGTCGGCACTACGGGAGGAAGACTTCTACAGTATACTTCCCGTCCCTATTTTGAAAAGTGTAGAAAGTGAATATTTCAAATCGAATCTTAGGTTCCCTACCGAAAATGAATGTACTGTTACACACACATTTATATGCAGAACAGGTTAATCAGTACATATAAAAAATGGCCATGCATAGTGTTTTTGTTGTGAACCACAGCCTTTCAATCAAGCCAGGGTAAGTCGATTTTTCCAGATTTTGCAAGTTGCAATCTCTCGCAGCTTTTCTCAATGGTGGTGTAAAAACATTTTCTGAAATTCTACTGTATCTTGTCCAGGGTGTAGACCGCCTTCCCCCCGAATATACTGTAGCTGAGATAGGCTCCATCATCCCCGCAACCTCAAATGAGAAAAGCCGTAGAAAATGGATGGATGGATGGATATCATAAAAAGGTATAAGCCCACCTGACACGTTGACGTCACTGCAGCTGCCGTTGATCAGTACTTTGCCCTCTGGACAAGTACATCTGGCACCCGATGGGTTGAGCAAACACATGAAATCACATGACATCCTCAGGCATGGATTTGATGCTGTGGAGAAAAATGAAGATACATTTAGTTTCGTGAACAAGGTTGTTCAATACGGGAGAAATTGCTCTGTGTTGTCGCTTTGAAGGGTATGTTGAGGCTCTGAGTGCCACACAATGTGCGGAGCCTTGCATGCACATTATCATCAGACTGAAAAAATGTGTTATTGATTAGTAGACTTTGAATTGCACTGAATAACTACTGCAAAAAAAAAAATACAATTATGCAGAGAAATACTTTAGTTAGGTTCAATTCTCACTAATGAGCCTGCAAAAAACTATGAAGGCGATATTACAGTCTTGTTAAATACAATGTCAATGAATCAAAACACCTGAGTGAGTGGATAAGTGAGGTATACGACATGGTGATGTTGTAACAATACCAATATTTTGGTACGGATACAAAAATGTTTTCGGTACTTTTTGGTGATTTTCTAAATAAAAGGGGACCACGAAAAAATTGCAGTATTGGCTTTATTTTAACAAAAAATCTTAGGGTACATTGAACATGTTTCTTATTGCAGTTAAGCCCTCAAATAAAATAGTGAACATACAACACAACTTGTCTTTTAGTAGTAAGTAAACTAACAAAGACTCCTAATTAGTCTGCGGACAGATGCAGAAACATATTGTGTCATTTATCATTCTATTTAGTCAACATTATTAAGGACACGTTGTAGAAAATGAATTATTAATCCAGTTGTTAATATACTGTTAATATCTGCTTACTTTCTCTTTTAACATGTTCCGTCTACACTTCTGTTAAAATGTAATAATCACTGTGAAGGGGGGGCGTGGCCTGATGGGCCTCCTGTGGGACGGGATGTGCCAGGACCGGCCTCGAAGACAGCGACAGGTGCGTAGATGGCCCAAGTGGGCCTTGATATCTAATCACATGTCGCCTTTATTAGCAGCAACCGGAATGAGACACGTAGTTGGAGCTGGAGGTGCTGCTGAGCGGACGCAGGAGAGAAAGACAGTTTGCTGGACAGCAAAAGCCTCTGCACATTGATGAAATTAAAACGGTGTTATACCCTGAATTCCAGGCTCTCCTGGCAGTTAAAGTACTAAAGTACCAATGATTGTCACACACACAGTAGGTGTGGTGAAATTTGTCCTCTGCATTCGACCCATCCCCTTGATCACCTACTGGGAGGTGAGGGGAGCAGCGGGCAGCATCGGTGCCGCGCCCGGGAATCATTTATGGTGATTTAACCCCCAATTCCAACCCTTGATGCTGAGTGCCAAGCAGGGAGGCAATGGGTCCCATTTTTTTATAGTCTTTGGTATGACTCGGCCGGGGTTTGAACTCCCAACCTACTGATCTCAGGGCAGACACTCTAACCCAGGGGCGCTCACACTTTTTCTGCAGGTGAGCTACTTTTCAATTGACCAAGTCGAGGAGATCTACCTCATTTCTATTTATAATTTATATTTATTTATTTATGAAAGAGACATTTTTGTTAACAAGTTAATGGTCTTTAATGATAATACAAGCATGTTTAACACACACAGATTCCTTTCTTTCATGAAGACAAGAATATAAGTTAGTGTATTTGATTCTGATGACTTGCATTGATTGGAATTAGACAGTGGTGCTGATAACGTCCGCATTTTCAAATGGAGGAAAAAAAAAGTCCTCCTTTCTGTCCAATACCACATGAAAGTGGTTGGATTTGGCATCTCATTTGTCCAACTTGCATACTCGTTTTTAAACACTTTGTTATGAGAGTAGCATATGTGTGTGGCCCTTTAATGTCTGGCAGCAGGTGAGTGACGTCAGTGAGTGTGCGGGTGGGCAAGCAAGTGAGAAAGCGGTCGCTGAGGGAGGGGGAGAAATACATTGGCATCAAACTCCGTAGCTTGCTAGCTTGTGCACGCTAGCTTTCTGAGACTCTTATTTTGTTAGCACAGGCAGGATGAAACAGGTCTTTTATGGTGAAGACAGGAACTGTGCAGTCGGTCTTTAGAGTTTTGACAGTAGGTACGGAGTCTCTAGAAATAAAATGTGTTTCTCTGTGTCCGCCCTGTTAGTGATTTTTTTCTTAAATATGAGCTCGCAGCAGCCAGCGTCATCTCACAAGATCCTCGGGTGCCGAGAATGTCAAACAACTGACGAAAGGGAAGTCTTGGCATGATTGATGATTGCTCATTTTTATGTATATTTTTTAATGCCTGGCTTGAGATCGACTGACACACCCTCCGAGATCGACCAGTCGATCGCGATCGACGTAATGGGCACCCCTGCTCTAACCCCTAGACCACTGAGTATTGTGTGGTGGTCCGGTTTGTTGGGCGCCAAATGTAGAGGTTGGCCTCTAGTGGGTTCTTCGGACCACCACACACTGCTGTTTTAGTGTTATAACTTCACCTTTATTGTTAGTTTTTAAGCCAAAATGTGTTCGTTCTCCCTTTTCTGTCTACACACTGTGTCTGCTTGTAAGTACTCCGTGATAGCGTGCCGCCGAACATGCTCCTCTGCTCATAAACCAGCAATTACACGATGAGACGACAACGTGGTGATATAGTACAGAAAATGACTTAGTACCAATACCGGTACACCGTACAACCCTACAAAATATATTTATATAATTAATGTCATCTTTACATTAAACATTACAAGCAAGTGTGACTTTAAAACAGAATACATGCACAATCTGCTTCTTATATACGATGACACTGAAAGCTACAAATACACGCAGAGCTCGTTGCGGAACATGCAGGCTTCATGTCAAAGCGTTTATGCACCGTGCACATGGTCTGTCAACATATCACATGTCAGGTCTAATAAGTCTCTCTGGGGCAGAAAACCTGGCCGATCGACTCAATTGCCTGAGACTCCATTTTTATTAAACTGTGGTTGGACAATGCTTACTTTAAATGTCTAATTCACTTTTTCTGCATGTTTAATGCAAAGAAAACATTAAAAAATAACAATGCATTGCAATAAAAACGGATTAAAGGCATAGACAGTGCACATGTGGCTGTGATAGCGGGCGTGCCACCCGCTGTATTTCACCACTTACAAAATTTTAACTTAAAAACGTCCTAAAAATACGTACATAACTTTGATGCAAAATGTCCCTGTATGTGAATATTTAACATCTAAAAATAGTACAAATAGAGATAACCATACTTTAGTAATCATGTGAGAGAAATTGATTAAAGGGGTCATGTTATACAAAACCAACTTCCGTTCCCTATTGTTACCTATTTTTGTATTTTTAAGATTTGCATAATTTGTGAAAATTGAAATGAAACCATAGAGGCATGGCACAGATATAAAAAAAAAAAAAAACAATCGACTTGTCCAGGGTGTACCCCGCCTTCTGCTTGAATGCAGCTGAGATAGGCGAAAGGGACAATCGGTAGAAAATGGATGGATGGATAGATTTATATATAGCGCTTTTCAATACACTAGACCAGGTGCCGTCAACGCAAAACGTTGAAAAAGGACCGAAAATACAAAAAACTAAACTGTCTGTAGCTGCAACAAATGAAAAGCCATATATAAGTCTTATAATGAAGGTAACATATAATGTAAGTGTCTATATTAGCTATATTACCTTTATTATATTACCAAAATGGATACATGGATGATACAGCAGAGGATTGGTAGAATTTCATGTGGTCAGATGAAACTTTTTTGGTATAAACTCAACTCGTCGTGTTTGGAGGAAGAAGAATACTGAGTTGCATCCCAAGAACACCACACCTACTGTGAAGCATGGGGGTGGAAACATCATGCTTTGGGGCTGTTTTTCTGCTAAGGAGACAGGACGATTGATCCGTGTTAAGGAAAGAATGAATGGGGCCATGTAGCGTGAGATTTTGAGCCAAAACCTCCTTCCATCGGTGAGAGCTTTGATTGGTTGACCAAATACTTATTTTCCACCATAATTTACAAATAAATTCCTTAAAATTCCTACAATGTGAATTCCTTGATTTTTTTTTCACATTCTGTCGCTCACAGTTGAAGTGTACCTATGATGAAAATTACAGACCTCTGTCATAATTTTAAGTGGGAAAACTTGCACAATCGGTGGCTGACTAAATACTTTTTTGCCCCACTGTAAATCTAATCCATTATTATCATTATTATTGAATAAGACCGCCCGCAAAACGGCCAATTCTGAAGAGACGGTCATAAAGCGGCTCGAAAACCTTCTGTAAAAAAAAAAGGATATGACACTAATCTTACAGAAATGACAAACGTGTCATTGTAATTTGTCACAATTACATAAAGATGTGCCGCAACGTAAAGAATTATGTTGATCTCTGGCTGTTGATAAATACTTCCTTAGCCGGCGGCGGGGAGGCGAGTAACTCAAATCATAACAAAAAGCCAAGAGACAGCTCGCATCTTAAAAGACTCATAGATTAAAGTACCACTGTATCACATTTTTTCCCCAGATTCTAATTGATAAAACCAAGACAAAATGACAAATTACCATCTTGATGTTTAAATTTGTGGGAGATCAATACATTGGTGGGCTTCTCCACACCCAAGTTGAGAAACTCCACAGACTGTTTGCCAAACTTGTGGATCTTGAAGACCTCGTGTTTTAATCCCGTTCCATAGATGTAGTCTTCAAATATATCAATTCTGTATGGTTGGAATATTCCTGAAATGAAGGAGAGAAAAACAACAACTTCTGAATACTTGCACTTGAGTGTTTAGGACAACAAATATCAGTCGGCAAAAAGTATGATCTGGAATTCCGTCGGAATTTACCATGTCTCTCACTGATCGTCATTAGCGGGTCGGAACCATCCAGTCTCATGCTGCCAATCTGCGAGAGCTCAGGATCAGCCCAGTACAAACGTTGATTAAAATAATCAATTGCCAGCCCTGTGGGAGGACGACAGAAAGACATTTATTTACCTTCCAAACCACACAGAGATCACAGTGGAAGTCATCAGTCATCAAAAGAAGCTAAGGTCAGAACAGTCAAGATGTGTAACACAATGCCAAGCCACCATTTTCGTATTTCCAGCCATTTGCCTTGTTTTTCTTTCCGCGATCAATTCTCTTGTGTGGAAAATACAAAGTAGCTCAGGCCTTCTTGGACGGAAGAGTTTAAGAATGCTTACAATACAATATTGAGCCAATTAATCACTTTTACTTTCTGCACACAGTTTGACTAGATAATTGAGAAGCTGGCTGGGTGTCTTAAATAGGTTTTCCAAGAATGATGAATCTCTCTTGCTGCGAACACAACAGAATGTTGGCCCCTTGAATTAAAGGAAGCCAAAGCGGATGCTGAAAAGTAGATCAATCCCTGTCTCCCACCGGAAAACACAGCAATCTCAGACTGTTAAGTATTAATCGTTAGGCATTTCTTTGGTAGTTCACTTATTTTTGTGTGGTCATATCAAAGCCTACAGTACATTATGAAGGGTTGCACAGTTGCACACATAAGACACACATGTATTCTCCATGCTTCAGGGTTGTTTTGTACCAAGGATGACATCTATTTTTGCGGACACCATGGCAAACTGTAGCAAATACAGTCTCGACTGACAGATAGCGGCTGATGGAAACATGATGAAATTGCTCCCAAAAATATAACATTTTGCAATCATAAGAAAGGAAGCCTTCAATAACACGTGACATTGATTAAATAGACACGCCAAAAAACGTACTAATACAGGGGTCAGGAACCTTTTTGGCTGTGAGTGTTGTTCTCCCGGGATGCAAGACGGACAACTCCGGACCAAGGCGTAAGGTAGGAAATGATTTATTCATCATAAATCATAAAAAAAAACACACAACAAACAGAACGGATGCGTGCCGGTCGCACGCGGAAGCTAAGGCTAAAAACTTAGCGCGGAAAACAAACAAGAGTTACGTAGCATGGCTTAAATCAAACACTTGGCATAAACTAGATACAAGGCAAAAACTAACGTAGACAGGTTGCATGAAGCAAACGCAATAAAAGCAGAACGAGTGATAAAGGTAGGCTTAAATAGAAACCCTGATGAGTAACAGGTGTGCGTACAAGGCAGGTGAAAATCAAACAACCATGGTAACGAAACAAACTCACAGGTCCACAAGCAATAACAAAAGGAGTCCAAAAGTAACAGAAAACACAAAAACATGATCCGGACCACGGATCATGACAGTACCCCCTCCTCAATGGTGACGAAACAAACTCACAGGTCCACAAGCAATAAAAAAAGGAGTCCAAAACTAACAGAAAACACAAAAACATGATCCGGACCACGGATCATGACAGTACCCCCTCCTCAATGGTGATGAAACAAACTCACAGGTGCACCAGCAATAACAAAAGGAGTCCAAAACTAACAGAAAACACAAAAACATGATCCGGACCAGAGATGATGACAGAGAGAGCCATGCAAGCCAAATATTTTGTAAAGTATTTCTGTGAGGGCCATATAATATTTTTTTTAAGACTGAATACAACTAAATGTGTGCATTTTTAAGTACAACCAACATTTGTAAAGTATTATATGTCTCTTATTCTTTGTAATAACATTGTTATTCTGAAGCTAACTGTGGAGGGGGCGTGGCCTGCGGGCCTGCAGCGAAGCAGGGTGTTGCCAGGATCGGCCTCGGAATCAGCGACAGGTGCGTAAACGGTCCACCTGGACCTTGTTATATAATCACCTGTCCCTCTGTTATAAGCAGCAGCCAGTAGGAGTGACAGGGTTGGAGCTGGAGCCAGAGCGCGAGCGAGAACGAAAGATAAAAATACAATTGCAGGAAAGCAACTGAGAGACTTATTGAAAAATAAAACAATATTGTAACCCTGAAACAGGCTCTCATGTCGGTGCTTGGTGGTCTGAAGAACCCCCAGGGGGGCAAGCCCCCCACTAACCAGTAATCAATAAATAACTTCTTTCCATTAACGCAATTTCTTGAAGAGGTGCGGTAGAAAAACGGATGGATGGATTTAAAATGCATGAGAATGTTTTATATTTTGAATGTTATTTTTAACAATGTAATTATAAGTGGAATTATTTATTATTTATCGTGTTAAGCAACGTCAGCTCAGATTTATCAGATTTGTCAAAAGAGCCACATCTGGCTCACGAGCCATAGGTTCCTCACCCCTGTACTAATATAATCCACTTTAAGAAACTCTTCAAACTTAAAGTGTTTACAAAGTACAAAGAAGAAGAACCATGATGAACATTCTGAATTTATATCATATTAATTTTTTCGACAATCTTACGTATCTCACCATATGATATACAACTTACTTCACTAATTATGTATTTGTTATTTATTTTTAATGTTATTACTTATGGAGTATATTGTGAATAAATTGAGAACAGGAAGTGAACAAACGTTTTAGCAACTGCCATTTAAAAAAAAGGGGTAGGATTAAATCAGACCTGGGCAAATTAAGGCCCGGGGGCCACATGCGGCCCGTTAAGCTTTTCAATCTGGCCCGCCGGACATTCCCAAATATTTTTTTTTTAGATCTTTAAGATGGAAAGTGTAGCTGCCATTATGATGTGCACTGATGTTTTCACATTACCATAAGTCTTGAACTATACAACATATTTCAATGGTTGGGATATGCGCTTTTGCATGATATTTTAGTGACTACTGTTGTCCTGATACCAATATTATTTTGATACTTTTCGGTACTTTGATATGTTTCTAAATAAAGGGGACCAGAAAAAATTGCTTTATTGGCTTTATTTTAACAAAAAATCTTAGGGTGTGGCGGACCGGTACTTTTCAGAGGCGGTATGGCACCGTATATGATTCGTTAGTATCGTGGTACTATACTAATACCCGTGTACCGTACAACCCTACTAGTTACTTTGGTAATATACATCACAGCAGCTCAGAAGAGGGCACCAAGCAGTGTGGGTGGGGAGCGTTTCCACAGAGTGTTTCCAGAGCGGCCAGCCTGAAATGTGGGTGCCAGGGACAGACGTGGAAGGATATTTTTACAAGATAGTTCTAAAGGTTAGTGCTATATCACATATATCAGATTGTAGATGTTTTTTTTTCTACCCTTCACGTTCATATTTCGCTGTGTTTGTTTCATTTTTGTTGCATTTGACTTGATTGTAAAATATGTCGATTGAGAGGGGCTGTGACGTTCATATGTTCTCAATATTCAGGTTTTATCATTCATAGAAAAAAATTACAATTCCATTCCGTTTTTAAGGCGGTCTATCATAACAAATTTAGTATTAAATCAGACTATATTGTGAGGTTTTGCATTAGCTTTCCTAAAGATAGATATATCGGCCCCCAGACACATTTTTTTCTCTTAATTTGGCCCCCCGAGTCAAAATAATTGCCCAGGCCTGGATTAAATAAACTCTGCTTCTTCCTACTCCTTTTCGAACATGTTGAATAGAGACACTGAAAATTGTGTCAAATCATGTTGTATACATGCATGCTCGAAAAACACAAACTCAAAAGCTACCTATGTTTGGTTTCGATATATATACAAAAGGGGAACATTATCACAATTTCAAAAGGGTTAAAAACAATAAAAATCAGTTCCCAGTGGCTTGTTGTATTTTTTGAAGTTTTTTTCAAAATTTTACCGGTCCCCAAATATCCCTAAAAAAAGCTTTAAAGTGCTTGATTTTCGCTATTTGCGATGCGACTATCCATTTTCCTGTGACGTCATACAGTGCTGCCAATGTAAACAAACAACGGCGAATACCACAGGAATATATAGCGACATTAGCTCGGATTCAGACTCGGATTTCAGCAACTTAAGCGATTCAACAAATTACGCATGTATTGAAACGGATGGTTGGAGTATAAAAGTATTGAAGAAGAAACTGAAGCTATTGAGCGAATAGCTATTGACGCTATTCATAGCCATAGCATGGCCAAATAGCTGGGTTAGCATCGCCGGTAAAATGTGCGGACCAAACCATCAGGACTTTCGCATCTCGAGACACTGGAGCAACTTAAATCCTTTGATTGGTAAGTGTTTTTTTCGCATTAAATGTGGGTGGAAGGAAACTTAATATAGTTGCAAATGCATCTGCAGGTTTTCCATACATCTCTGTGCCATGTCTGCTTTAGCACCGCCGGTAAATAGCATGTTAGCGTCGATTAACGTAGCATGTTAGCATCGATTAGCTGGCAGTCACAGCGCAACCAAATATGTCTGATTTGCACATAAGTCAACATCAACAAAACTCACCTTTGTGATTTTGTGAATTTAGCGTTTCAAATGCATCTGCAGGGTATCCATACAGCTCTGTGCCGGTAAAATGTGGAGACACTTTGGTACATTCAATGGGGGTCTGGCGGCAGACACTTTCGCATCTTCGGGCCAGTGGTGCAACTTGAATCCCTGCCTGTTAGTGTTGTTACACCCTCCGACAACACACCAACGAGGCATGATGTCTCCAAAGTTTCAAAAAATATTCGAAAAAATGGAAAATTAACAGAGCTGAGACCCGGTGTTTGTAATGTGTTGAAAATGACAATGGCGGCTGTATTACCTCGGAGACGTCACGTTCTGACGTCATCGCAAAAAGAGCGATAAACAGAAAGGCGTTTAATTCACCAAAATTCACCCATTTAGAGTTCGGAAATCGGTTAAAAAAATATATGGTCTTTTTTCTGCACCATCAAGGTATATATTGAGGCTTAAATAGGTCTGGTGATAATGTTCCCCTTTAAATAATAAAGAAACAGGTTGCAATTTATATGATGCATCCATCCATTTCCTACCACATGGGTTCCAAAACAAATACCTACCAGTTGGTCTTCGAAGGTTCTTCTCCAAAATAACTCTGCGTAGAGAACCATCCATGGCCGATTCCTCAATATGAGAGTGATCACCCACTACACTCCAGTACATCATCCTGAAAGAGTTCAGAACAATGTTATGTGCGATATTGCATGCAGGTACACTGTACTCGAATATGGAAGCTGTAATAAAATATGCCAAAAATAATCGTGGAAATCAGAAATTCTCTGCGAGGCATTGGTTGAAGCAGTGTTTTTCAACCTTTTTTGAGCCAAGGCACATTTTTTTTTTTCATTGAAAAAGTATAAACATTAAAAATGAAACTCAGCAGCCGACAGTGACAAGTTTTTTCCGCAATTTTTGGCTATGAAATTAAACCGTAACCAACCATGCATCACTATAGCTCTTGTCTCAAAGTAGGTGTTCTGTCACGACCTGTCACATTTTGAATTATTTGTAGTTTTTTGGTGTTTTCCTGTGTGTAGTGTTTATGCTTCAATTTTGGTGGCTTTTTCTGTTTTGTTGGTATTTTCCTGTAGCAGATTCAAGTCTTCTTAGAGCGCTATTCCCCGCACCCACTTTGTTTTACCAACTTATACCATGCCAACTTTATTTACAAAGCCCTTTAAAAACAACCACAGTTGAAACCCAGAGGGCTGTACACCACAAATAAATACAGGTAAAGAACTTACTAAAATATATAATTCAAAACAGAGGTAAAATACACACACATATTTATATGCACATAGAAAAAGCAGATACAAATGATCTTAGGAGCAATTTATTAGATAAAAAGGCATTTAAAAAGTTAAAAACAGTTCAAAGTTTCAGCAATCAAGACTACATAAGTTTTTATCCTTCTTTTTCTGGACATTTTTCATTGTCATGTCATGTACGGATGTACATTGTGGATGCTGTCTCTGCTCCACACGCTGTAAGTCTTTTCTGTCGTCCAGCATTCTGTTTTCGTTTACTTTGTAGACAGTTTAGTTTTGCATCGCCTTCCCTAAGCTACAAAGCCTTTTCTTAGCGGCAATCGCCTTTGGTTTATTTTTGGTTTAAACATTAGATACCTTTATACTTCCACGCTGCCTCCCGCTGTCGTCTGCATATTGCGATCACAATATCTACAAAGCAATTAGCTACCTGCTGCCACTTACTGATACGAAAGAGAATAACACGGTTACTCTGCAGAGCTCTCAACAGCACCGACACTTGACAACAACACATTATTTGCGGATTATAATTACTGGTTTGCAAAAAATATTTTTAACCCAAGTAGGTGAGATGACTTCATCTCCAATGGCAAACCAGACTGTATCTCATGGCACACTTTGTGGCACAGTGGTTGAAAAACACTGTGTTGGACCCATCGATTATTGTTTGCAATAAATTGACAGATTTGAAGCATTTAGGTCACAAAAATTCTAAGTGGTTGTTCAGGGCCACATGATGACGACGACTGGTCATTTCCATATCCGATCATGACTAAAGTCGTCAAAGTAGAACTGAACTTCAAAGTAGTTCAGTTCCACTTTGAAGGACTGATCTACCCCATACATGTACATGCAATTATACAAACCCCGTTTCCATATGAGTTGGGAAATTGTGTTAGATGTAAATATAAACGGAATAAAATAATTTGCAAATCATTTTCAACCCATATTCAGTTGAATATGCTACAAAGACAACATATTTGATGTTCAAACTGATAAACATTTTTTTTTTGCAAATAATCATTAAGTTTGGAATTTGATGCCAGCAACACGTGACAAAGAAGTTGGGAAAGGTGGCAATAAATACTGATAAAGTTGAGGAATGCTCATCAAACAATTATTTGGAACATGAAACAGGTGGGTGCCATGATTGGGTATAAAACCAGCTTCCCAAAAAATGCTCAGTCTTTCAAAAGAAAGGATGGTGCGAGGTACACCCCTTTGTCCACAACTGCGTGAGCAAATAGTAAAACAGTTTAAGATTAACGGTTCACAAAGTGCAATTGCAAGAAATTTAGGGATTTCAACATCCACAGTCCATAATACCATCAAAAGGTTCAGAGGACCTGGAGAAATCACTCCACGTAAGTTTCAGATGCAAAGTGGAAAAGTGTTCTGTGGTCTGACGAATCCACATTTCAAAATTGTTTTTGGAAATATTCGACATCGTGTCATCCGGACCGGAGGGGAAGCGAACCATCCAGACTGTTATCGACGCAAAGTTCAAAAGCCAGCATCTGTGATTGTAAGAGGGTGCATTAGTGCCCAAGGCATGGGTAACTTACACTTCTGTGAAGGCACCATTAATGCTGAAAGGCACATACAGGTTTTGGAACAACATATGCTACCATCGAAGTGCCGTCTTTTTCATGGACGCCCCTGCTTATTTCAGCAAGACAATGCCAAGTCACATTCAGCACGTGTTACAACAGCGTGGCTTCGTAAAAAAAGAGTCTGGGTACTTTCCTGGCCTGCCTGCAGTCCAGACCTGTCTCCCGTCGAAAATGTGTGGCGCATTATGAAGCGTATAATATGACAGCGGAGACCCCGGACTGTTGAACGACTGAAGCTCTACATAAAACAAGAATGGGAAAGAATTCCACTTTCAAATCTTCAACAATTAGTTTCCTCAGTTCCCAAACGTTTATTGAGTGTTGTTAAAAGAAAATGTGATGTAACACAGTGGTGAACATGCCCTTTCCCTAATATTCTGGCACGTGTTGTAGCCATGAAATTCTAAGCTAATTATTATTTGCAAAAAAAAAATAAAGTTTATGAGTTTGAACATCACATATTTTGTCTTTGTAGTGCAGTCAAATGAATATGGGTTGAAAAGGATTTGCAAATCATTGTATTCCATTTATATTTACATCAAACACAATTTCCCAACTGATATGGAAACGGGGTTTGTATTATACATAACAATGATTAGAGGTGGGGGAAATAATTAATTTTTGGATGCATCGCAATTCGGACATGGACAATTATAACAACGATTAGTAATCGTCAATAACCGATAATCAATGTATTTATTATAAATAAAGTAATGCAGACAGTTGTAAAATTTGGCCGACTAAGAGAGATCCAACCAGCTCCTTTATTATAGAGCACTTATGTTCCAGTTTTGCACACATTTCCATTAATTTAGTATATGTGAGAAATAATTTCACTGTTTCTTATTCCAGATGCACTGGTTTTTAAAGTTGCAAGTGATAAACGCTTATTTAAAGAAATGTAAAACTGCATCAATACTTATAAATAAAAGATCCACCAATAATCGATTTTTAATCGAATCACAGCTCCTGAATCGTAATCATAATCGAATCGTGAGGCTCTAATAACGATGCAATGTTTTTTTCAGTGCTAAGTTATACAACTGTGGAATCATAAAAATATGCAATGAAGAAATTATTTTGCTTAATCATTGGTAAAGGTTGCTGTTGTTTATTTGCCAAAGTACACACGTGTTAAAGGGCACACTTCAGAGCTGAGCTGCAGCCCCCCTTATCTCTGCAGAGCTCATAATGAGGTCTAAGTCATTTTAGTTGTGCTCCCCTGTTTGGTTCACTCTCACTGACCTCATTCAGTTGTATCTGCAAGCAGCTATAATACAAAAATCTAGTGTGCAGTCCATTAGCTGCTCAGCGTCTAACGGAATAGAATTTTACTTGAAAAGGGGACGATACAGTTAAACATACAACTCCTGGCAAAAATTAGGGTTGTTGATTCAATTGTTTAATATTGCAGAAATCGGCTTAAAGAAACACTAAAAGAAACCGAGACAATACATCGCGTTAGTCAGTAACAGTTAAATTTTTAGATCAAGAAAAGTTGAAAACAATAATGAAATAACTCAAGCCTTAGGAAACATGGAGTCATGAAAAACAAACAAAACACACGACAACACAAAACTAGTACTTTGTTGCACCGCATTTGGCTTTTATACAATAACAGCTTGCAGTCTCAGAAGCATTGACTGAAGTGACAAAGTCTTCATCAATCTTGCTCCAACTTTCTCTGATTGCTTTTGTCAGATCAGTTTTGTGGATTGGAGTCTTGTCGCGGACCATTTTCTTCAATTTCCACCACAGACTTTCAAATGATTTTGAGATTAAGACAACTATTTTCAAGCTTTGACATTGATCTTATGTATCTTTCTTCAAGGAACATTTTTACCGTTGTTTACTATCTGAAAAATGTTGTAATCATCCCAAAACAGCTTTTTGATTGTATGGATTTTAAAGAAAAGTGTCCAAAATATCAATCCGTATGTGTCAATGCACAAAATTAGTTTGATTTCACAAATATTTTCTTTCCAAATCAGTCTCCTACAACCCATGGAAATACTTTAATCCGATCGAGATTGATTTTTGAAAAGTTGAACGAGCACACCTGTATTATGCGATTGTTTGCAAAATACGGAAGAGAGGAAAGACAATGAAGCAGGTATATTAAAGGTCTACTGAAATGAGATTTTCTTATTTAAACGGGGATAGCAGGTCCATTCTATGTGTCATACTTTATCATTTTGCGATATTGCCATATTTTTGCTGAAATGATTTAGTAGAGAACATCGACGATAAAGTTTGCAACTTTTCGTCGCAAAGAGAAAAGCCCTGCCTTTACCGGAAGTCGCAGACGATGACGTCACCCGTTGACGGCTCCTCAAATCCTCACATTGTTTTTAATGGGAGCCTCCAACAAAAAGAGCTATTCGGACCGAGAAAACGACAATTTCCCCATTAATTTGAGCGAGGATGAAAGATTCGTGTTTGAGGGTATTGATAGCGACGGACTAGAAAAATAAATAGATAAATAAATAAAGTTTAAAAAAAAAACGCGATTGCATTGGGACAGATTCAGATGTTTTTAGACACATTTAGTAAGATAATTCTGGGAAATCCCTTATCTTTCTATTGTGTTGCTAGTGTTTTATTGAGTTTAACAGTACCTGATAGTCGGAAGGGTTTGTCCACGGGTGTCTTGAGGCCAGTGTCTGATGGAAGTCGACGGCAGCTGTATGGACGGCACAAGCTCAGCTGATCTCCGGTAAGTGGCAACTTTTTACCACAATTTTGTCACCGAAAATTGCTGGTTGACATTTAGTCGGGATCCATGTTTGCTTGACCACTCTGATCCATAGGAAAGCTTCACCTCCGCTAATATTTCCTAACAGTCCGTGATGTCACGCGTACACGTCATGATTCCGCGACGTTTTCAACAAGGAACTCCCGGGAAATTTAAAATTTCAATTTAGTAAACCAAAAAAAGCCGTATTGGCATGTGTTGCAATGTTAACATTTCATCATTGATATATAAACTATCAGACTGCGTGGTC
>NC_084623.1:17478245-17508245 GCF_033978795.1 Nerophis ophidion
GCCTCATGTGTGGACAGCACCTTTTAGCTCTTATTTCCAAAATTGTGTACACTGCTGAATTGGGGTCTTTTGGCCTCGTATGTGGACACTCATACAGCCATCTGGTGGTGTATAAAGAGTATAACACACAATGGAATTTGGAAAAAAAAGTGTAAAAATAAGAATTAGAATGCCACTAAACATGAAGTACGCGTTTGTTGCTTATGGACTAAATATATCATAACAAAAGATGATACTTAGTTTATATTGTAATTAGGGTCCAATAATCCCAAATAACAAAGAGAAAAAAAAAAAAAGCATGTAAACAAACAGCTTGGGCCTTAAGAGGTTAAATAAAGAAGAGATATACTTACAATATTTCTGACATTTGTTTTAGTTTGACTTCTTTCCAGACTTTCTTTATAGAATATTCCACCAGGGTTGAATTGCGTAGCCCAGATAAACTTTTGGTGTTGAAACAAAGCATCCATTCCAATAATGCGTGCATTGTCCTCAATTTCTGTGAGTACTTTGTGTCCATGACTCTGGTTAAATGGGTACACAAAACTTCTGATTTCAGTGTCATTAGCAATGTAGAGCACTCGATCTTCTGGTCCTGCCAGGAGAGTAATTAAAGAAAAGAAAGCAGCACAGAATAAGCGTGGATTTATTTTTAGAAAGACAGAATTGTACTCCTAAATGAAGGTCATCTGAAAAAAAAAACTGATGACAGACTGACTATGGAACCATATGAGCTTCTTACCTTTGGCTACGCAGTTTCCATCGATCTCCCTATAATTTCTGTCACATGAGCACTTAAAAGATCCTTTAGTGTTGGTACAAAAATGAGGACAAGTGTCAAACTGTAGACACTCGTTAATCTCTAAAAAAAATAAATGAATAAAGAGAGCACAATTAAACACAATTTAAAGACAATCATGCTTGAGTTAATAGTTGCAATACTTCATCAGCAAAAATAAGGGGAAATGTTGAAGGAATTTGAAATTAGATATGACTGTCGTCTGATAGAACCAAGTTTATGTCTGTGTTTTTTCTGTATGCAGTGTTTTTGTTGCTTAGTAGCTAAATAACCTTTGAAACCATGTAAATAGAATGCTGTCAGAACTGCCCTGGAAAACACAGACTTCCAATTCTGACCACGTTCCAACATCCATTTTGTTTGAAAGACAAAGAGTTCAGATTGTCACAACAAAGGCCAATTTCCTTCACTTTATTTTGACTAACCGAGTGACAACTTGGATAATGAATATGTTGTCAGACAAAATTGCTGATATTTTCTTGTTTGACATACGGCAATTTTGTTGGATTTTTTTCAGGCTAGGTCAAAAGGGTTAATTACCGTATTTTTCGGACTATAAGTCGCAGTTTTTTTCATAGTTTGGCCGGGTGTGCGACATACTCTGCAGCGACTTATGTGTGAAATTATTAACACATTACCGTAAAATATCAAATAATATTATTTATCTAATTCGCGGAAGAGACGGAGAAAATGTCAGCAATCATCACACACACACACACGTCAACCAATAAGAATTCGGTGGGGGAGGGTCATGGCAGAAGTGCATTGTGGGTCATGGAATGCTATATGCTATATGCTATTTAGTCATAGGAGCTGATCCTTCCACATGTTCAAGGTATCATTCTTTTTCTTTGAGGATGGTCTCGGCGTTTAAAGGCCTACTGAAATGAGATTTTCTTATTGAAGCGGGGATAGCAGGTCCATTCTATGTGTCATACTTGATGATTTCGCGATATTGCCATATTTTTGCTGAACGGGTATAGTAGAGAACATCGACGATAAAGTTCGCAACTTTTGGTCTCTAGTAAAAAAGCCTTGCCTGTACCGGAAGTAGCAGACGATGTGCGCGTGACGTCACGGGTTGTGGAGCTCCTCACATTGTTTACAATCATGGCCACCAGCAGCGAGAGCGATTCAGAGCGAGAAAGCGACGATTTCCCCATTAATTTGAACGAGGATGAAAGATTCGTGGATGAGGATAGTGAGAGTGAAGGACTAGAAAAAAAAAAAGACAGGGCAGTGGGAGCGATTCAGATGTTATTAAACACATCTACTAGGATAATTCTGGAAAATCCCTTATCTGTTTACTGTGTTACTAGTGCTGTAGTGACATTATACTGTCGTATCTGAAATTCGGAGGGGTGTGGTGACCGCCAGTGTCTCTGAGGGAAGCCACGGAGGAGGCAAGAGAGTCGCAGCTACCTCTTTAACCGACAGGTGCACGAGGAACGGCATAAGCTCTGCTCATGTCTACGGTGAGAGCCGGCTTATTACCACAATTTTCTCACCGAAACCTGCCGGTTGACATGTGGTCGGGAACCATGTTTGCTTGACCGCTCTAATCCACAGAAAAGCTTCACCTTTGGTAATGTAAACAAGGAAACACCGGCTGTGTTTGTGTTGCTAAAGGCAGCTGCAATACACCGCTTCCCACCTACATCTTTCTTCTTTGACGTCTCTATTATTAATTGAAAAAATTGCAAAAAATTCAGAAACACAGATGTCCAGAATACTGTGTAATTATGCGATTAAAGCGGACTATTTATAGCTGGGATCGGGCTGGAAAAAAATGTCCGCTACAATCCGAGACGTCATACGCAACTTTTTCAACAGGACAATTTAAAATTGCAATTTAGTAAACTAAAAAGGCCGTATTGGCATGTGTTGCAATGTTAAGATTTCATCATTGATATAAAAACTATCAGACTGTGTGGTCGGTAGTAGTGGGTTTCAGTAGGCCTTTAAGCAGCATTATTGGGTTCATAAATTTCACTTTACTTTTCTCTTTCTCTTTCCTTTTCTTTTATGCGCTGCTATCAGAAGAGTCTATGTCTCATGCTTAGGAGACACAATAAAGGTTGAAATTAAAATGTTAAATGTTAAGAAAAAAAGTGATTCTGTCCTTCCTCATTGTAGTGACACACAAACCAGTACCGTATTATTCCGCTGGAAACACATAATTAATTCATTTTTCTTTTTTGTACAGTATTAATTATTTATGAGAATGCGTTGTAACGTGGAACATCATAATACGAGGACCGCCTGTAGATGCATTTTTAAGTAGTTTCCAAGTGTTTTGCAGCAGATTCCGGCTAAATCCATCCATTCATTTTCTACCGCTTGTCCCTTTTGGGGTCGCGGGGGGTGCTGGAGCCTATCTCAGCTGCATTCAGGCGGAAGGCGGGGTACGCCCTGGACAAGTCGCGACCTCATCACAGATAGACGGACAGCATTCACACTCACATTCACACACTAGGGCCGATTTAGTGTTGCCAATCAACCTATCCCCAGGTGCATGTCTTTGGAAGTGGGAGGAAGCCGGAGTACCCGGAGAACATTCAAACGCCACACAGAAAGATCCCGAGCCCGGGATTGAACTCAGGACCTTCGTATTGTGAGGCATAAGCACCAACCCCTTTCTGCCTTTTCCCAGTAAATGTTACTCTAAAATTCTAATATCTATCCATCCATTTTCTACCGCTTGTCCCTTTTGGGGTCACGGGGTGTGCTGAAGCCTATCTCAGCTGCCAAAGGAGGAAGGCGGGGTGCACCCTGGACATGTCGCCCCCTCATCACAGGGCCGACACAGATAGACGGACAACATTCACAATTAAATTCACACACTAAGGCCGATTTGGTGTTGCCAATCAACCTATCCCCAGGTGCATGTCTTTGGAAGTGGGAGACAGCCGAAGTACCCGGAGAACATTGAAACGCCACACAAAAAGATCCCGAGCCCGGGATTGAACTCAGGACCTTCGTATTGTGAGGCATAAGCACCAACCCCTTTCTGCCTTTTCCCAGTAAATGTTACTCTAAAATTCTAATATCTATCCATCCATTTTCTACCGCTTTTCCCTTTTGGGGTCGCGGGGTGTGCTGAAGCCTATCGCAGCTGCCAAAGGGGGAAGGCGGGGTGCACCCTGGACAAGTTGCCACCTCATCACAGGGCCGACACAGATTGACGGACAACATTCACACTCACATTCACACACTAGGGCCGATTTAGTGTTGCCAAACAACCTATTCCCAGGTGCATGTCTTTGGAAGTGGGAGGAAGCCGGGGTACCCGGAGAACATTCAAACTCCACACAGAAAGATCCCGAGCCCGGGATTGAACTCAGGACCTTCGTATTGTGAGGCATAAGCACCAACCCCTTTCTGCCTTTTCCCAGTAAATGTTACTCTAAAACGTATTCATATATATATATATATATATATATATATATATATATATATATATATATTCCAGTATGGTATTCAGAACCAGTATTTCCCTGTAAGGTGTTAAACAATAGTAATGCTATTTACATAAACAATAGTAAAGGACAACGAGGATTGTCTACTACCGTCACATTGGCCTGACTTCTGGTTCCTCTTGAAGCCTGGTTTGCATTGGCATACCGCATTGGTATTTGTCTGGTTGCAAATGGCATCCTCTCCACATGGATTTGTTTTCTTACTACATACGTCTCCGCTGGAAACTACAAACAAAAGGTGGGACTTTGATTACACAACCCTCCTCAGCATCTCAGACACCTGCTGTGCTTTTCTTTTGATGTGCAAAAGCCAAAAGGACGTCATCCTCTATCACATCACGCACACCCTATCTCAAAAAAAAAAAAAAGGCATACGTACAATAGCATAAATAACAAACATCACAGCTAAAAATGGATATCTGCACTTTACAATAACATTGTGGCATCACTGGGACTTTCCATCTCCTTTGAATGCATCTTTGATCTGTTTTCTTATGTATTAGTCAATTGGTGGCAGACTTACAAGCTTTGCAATCTTGCTCTTCCGAGCCACCGTCTCCGCAGTCGTTGAACAGGTCACATTGCAGCTGGATGGAGATACATCGTCTGTTACTGCAGCTGAACTCGGTCTTCCCACAAGGTCGAGGTCTTCCAGCCGCCACTTCTGCTTTGACAACCAAAGACATAAGTTCATGAGACAAGACCTCCATCCATCCATTTCTACCGCTTATTCCCTTTTGGGGTCGCGGGGGCGCTGAAGCCTATCTCAGCTACAATCGGGCGGAAGGCGGGTTACACCCTGGACAAGTCACCACCTCATCGCAGGGAGACAAGACCTTCAAAACCTAAATACTTTGATTGATTGTTAGAATAATTATGTATACATTATCGTCATAACTTTATGCTTAAGGGCCGTGACTATAAAGTATTGTCAAGTATTGTCAATTTGTGCTGAAGTGGTATTATTTGTATTTGTGCAGAGCTAGTAATCCAAAAGATTGCCAGCCCCTTTTATCAGTGTTGTGTCCAGACTCGGCCTGCTGACTGTCATGTCGAACATTGGGTACCGGATCCAGACAAAGCAGAGACTGGGCGATAGCACCAGTACTCGGCCTTCTGACTGCCAAGGCCGAACATTGGGTTCCGGGGACTAGACGAAGCAGAGACTGGACAATACCACCAAGTGTCAACATGTTTGCATTTTAAGATGTGACTTTAAGGTTTTACTACTTACGTATAAAATACTACATGGTCTAGCTCCATCCTATCTTGCCGATTGTATTGTACCATATGTCCCGGCAAGAAATCTGCGTTCAAAGGACTCCGGCTTATTAGTGATTCCTAAAGCCCCAAAAAAGTCTGCGGACTATAGAGCGTTTTCTGTTCGGCCTCCAGTACTCTGGAATGCCATCCCGGTAAGAGTTTGAGATGCTACCTCAGTAGAAGCATTTAAGTCTCACCTTAAAACTCATTTGTATACTCTAACCTTTAAATAGACCTCCTTTTTAGACCAGTTGAACTGCCGCTTCTTTTCTTTTTTTCTTCTGTCCCCCCCTCCCTTGTGGAGGGGGTACGGTCCGATGGCCGTGGATGAAGTACTGGCTGTTCAGAGTCGGGACCCAGGATGGACCACTCGCCGGGACCCAGGATGGACCGCTCGCCTGTGTATCGGTTGGGGACATCTCTAGGCTGCTGATCCAACTCCGCTTGGGATGGTTTCCTGTGAACGGGACTCTCGCTGCTGTCTTGGATCCGCTTTGAACTGAACTCTTGCGGCTGTGTTGGAGCCACTATGGATTGAACTTTCACAGTATCATGTTAGACCCGCTCGACATCCATTGCTTTCGGTCGCCTGGGGGGGCGGGGGGTTCCAAGGTTCTCATGGTCATCATTGTCACTGGCGTCCCACTGGGTGTGAGTTTTCCTTGCCCTTATGTGGGTTCTTCCGAGGATGTCGTAGTCGTAGTGGTTTGTGCTGTCCTTTGAGACATTTGGGATTTGGGGCTTTATAAATAAACATCTATTGATTGATTGATTTTTGTATAATTATATATTGTGTCTAACTTGAGTTGTCGAGTTTACCCCCTTCCCTCAGCGACAGTGATGTAATAGGGACATTCCTAACAAAAATAGACTTTTAGAACGTAGTTTGGATCAGTACAGCCCCACGTGTCTCCTCATGAGCAAAATTGAACTCTGTCTCTGCATGGTTCCTTGCTTCTTGTCTGGTTATTAGATGTCATCAGTGTTTTATTAAAAACATTGCGCACCCATATTATTAAATTATTTAGCTGTTATGTTCCTTCAAATATGTAATGCTTAAGGATAACAAAATCATAAATCCATCCAGTTTCCGTAACAGTTTTTTTGTTTTGTTGAGCAGCTCTGTGCACCACTCAACTCTGCATAACAAGATTTTAAACAATTCGATGCTTCATAGTTTGCTGGAGAGTTGCAGGAAAAGCTATTTTCCATTGCAAATTGTCCACTAAACGCCAACTCACTTCCTTGTCATTGTAAAGTAATCCACAAGTGGCAAGGACTTGGAAAAAAAACATTAGACCAAAGTCCCTCTTGACACTGCCATTCTGTCTCTCGACAATCAGCACAGGAGCTTAATTGCCAGCAGTCAGTCAAGCCTGTTCACAGCATGGCTAATGGTCAATATTTTATGGAGAACATTTCTAGTCCCAGCCAACGTGTTGACAGTGTCCAGTTGGTGGCCCGAGGATTTAGTTTCTGCTATTTGCAGATTATGTAGTCCTGATTCAAATTTCATGGAGCTGAATTTGAGCATTTACTAGGGAAGTTCTCATCTACGTGTGAAGATTCTGGGAAGATAACCAGCACCTCCAAATCTGAGGGGATTGGTTCTCAGACGGAAAAAGGTGGATTATACACTTTGGGTCGGGAGTGAAATCTTGCCTCAGGTAGAGGTGTTTATACAGCTCAGGGTTTTGTGCAGAAGTGAGAACAGAATAGACAGCCAGATCCACATATGGTCATCTAAGCACCTGCAGTATTGTGGTGTGGAAAATTTAATACTTTTGTAATCTCTTGTCCAAGCCACAATTTTAGTCTAAGTGTTTGTGTAGTGTCTCTCTGCCTTAACTGCATGTGCTTGTTTTTTGTTATACATTTTCATGGCCCTGATACATTCCTGAAGCCCATGAGAAATCCATACACTTCGTCCTTCTTACACTCAAACGTCCACCGTCTTTAGGCAGAGGACAAAGACTTTTGTGATGTGGGAATATCACAAAATTATATCGTATTCGTCTTTTGGTCTGAGGTTACTCTTCGAACGGGTTTAGTTTAGGATTGATACTGCCTGTCCCATGTTTATTGAAAACATTCCTGTTTTTGCTACAAACCTTGTTTCCATATGAGTTGGGAAATTGTGTTAGATGTAAATATAAACGGAATACAATGTTTTGCAAATCCTTTTCAACCCATATTCAATTGAATGCACTACAAAGACAAGATATTTGATGTTCAAACTCATAAACCTTTTTTTTTTGCAAATAATAATTAACTTAGAATTTCATGGCTGCAATATGTGCCAAAGTAGTTGGGAAAGGGCATGTTCACCACTGTGTTACATCACCTTTTCTTTTAACAACACTCAATAAACGTTTGGGAACTGAGGGAAACTAATTGTTGAAGCTTTGAAAGTTGAATTCTTTCCCATTCATGTTTTATGTTGAGCTTCAGTCGTTCAAGAGTCTGGGGTCTCCGCTGTCATATTTTACACTTCATAATGCGCCACACATTTTTGATGGGAGACAGGTCTGGTCTGCAGGAGGGCCAGGAAAGTACCCGCACTCTCTTTTTACGAAGCCACGCTGTTGTAACACGTGCTGAATGTGGCTTGGCATTGTCTTGCTAAAATAAGCAGGAGCGTCCATGAAAAAGACAGCGCTTAGATGGCAGCATATGTTGTTCCAAAACCTGTATGTGCCTTTCAGCATTAATGGTGCCTTCACAGATGCATAAGTTACCCATGCTTTGGGCACTAATGCACCCCCATACCATCACAGATGCTGGCTTTTGAACTTTGCTTCGATAACAGTCTGGATGGTTCGCTTCCCCTTTGGTCCGGATGACACGATGTGGAATATTTCCAAAAACAATTTGAAATCTGGACTCGTCAGACCACAGAACACTTTTCCACTTTGCATCAGTCCATAATAGATGATCTCGGGCTCAGAAAAGCCGGCGGCGTTTCTGGATGTTGTTGATAAATGGCTTTGGCTTTGCCTAGTAGAGCTTTAACTTGCACTTACAGATGTAGCAACGAACTATATTTAGTCACAGTGGTTTTCTGAAGTGTTCCTGAGCCCATGTAGTGATATCCTTTAGAGTTTGATGTCGTTTTTTGATCCAGTGCCTTCTGAGAGATCGAAGGTCACGGTCTTCAATGTTTGTTTCCAGGCATACCGCTTACGTGGAGTGATTTTTCCATATTCTCTGAACCTTTTGATGATATTATGGACCGTAGATGTTGAAATCCCTAAATTTCTTGCAATTGCACTTTGAGAAAAGTTGTTCTTAAACTGTTTGACTATTTGCAGTTGTGGACAAAGGGGTGTACCTCGCCCCATTCTTTCTTGTGAAAGACTGAGCATTTTTTGGGAAGCTGTTTTTATACCCAATCATGGCACCCACCTGTTCCCAATTAGCCTGCACACCTGTGGGATGTTCCAAATAAGTGTTTGATGAGTATTTCTCAACTTTATGAGTGTTTATTGCCACCTTTCCCAACTTCTTTGTCACGTGTTGCTGGCATCAAATTCTAAAGTTAATGATTATTTGCAACAAAAAAAACATGTTTATCAATTTTAACATCAAATATGTTGTCTTTGTAGCATATTGAATTAAATATGTGTTGAAAATGATTTGCAAATCATTGTATTCCGTTTATATTTACATCTAACACAATTTCCCAACTCATATGGAAACGGGGTTTGTTTTTTCACAATCAGATAAAGTGCATTTTGCACGTTTTCACCCGTTTTCCTCCCATTATTTTCACATTCCAAGGTATAAAGATCTGGTAGATTTTTGTGCGCCCGTCATACTCTCTCTCTTGCTCTTTCTGGAGTGGCGTAAACCTATCTTCTCTTTAACTTAATGTTATTTGGGATCTCTAATACATGCTTAAAATACCTTAGCTTTCGCTGGACATCAATCGATCAATCAATCAATGAAAGTTTATTTATATAGCCCTAAATTACGAGTGTCTCAAAGGGCTGCACAAGCCACAATGACATCCTTGGCTCAGAACCCACATCAGGGCAAGAAAAAACTCAACCTAATGGGATATAATGAGAAACTTTGGAGGGGACCGCAGATATGAGGACCCACCTGGGCGATGGGTGCAATAGACATTGACATTTATTTATTGAATAGGAAAATTTCCAAAACAATAGTCACTGTGTTAGACCATCATGGTGAAGAGAGAGCTGAGCCAAAAGGAAACTCTTTAGATTTACTGGTCCATCTCGGGTCCCAATGTTATTGGGACCTTTGGTCACAAACTGTGGGTAGTGAATGAAAGGACAAAATAATGTTGCCAACAATTTAGAGCGATATAAATACACTTACCCATAGATACAGCACAGGGTAAAGAACTTGTATGTTTTCTAAAAGCATAATTGGCTTTGTCGGGATACTATATAAAAACAGCAAAACACAACTTGCAGTCACACCCGGGTGAAGTCTTGTCTGGGTATTGTCTGGTTTCATGTGGTCTTGTCATTTCCTGTTTTATTTTGAAAGGTTAACTCTCCCTCTCGTTTCAGGTCACTTGCTCTTCCTCCTGTTTCACTGGTTTGATGTCTCTCCTGATTGCCTGATTGTGCCCACCTGTGTCGCCCTCCCTCATGTGTGTAAACGTGTCGTCGTCCTCTCGTCTTGTGCCAGAGTATATCGTCTCACTACGTGCATCCAGCCTTGTCCGCAGCCTTGAACCACGTTTTGCTAAGTATTGCCTTGCCTTATTTATTGATTTCTTTGTTTCCTCTGAAAAAGAGTGATTTGGTTTGCTAAAGTTTTTGGTCAAGATTTTGGTGTGTCCTCTTGGAGCGCTTTTCTTTGTAGTTATCTCAGCTTGTTATAGCGTACTTTCTTTTTAAAAGTTTCTTGTCTCCTCTGCGTGAGTGATTTATCTTGTTTAGCTAATCATAGATCGTTGTTCTTTTTGTTATTAGAGTCGTGTGTAATTTTGCAATGGCCTTTTTCCTCCCTATGGAGTAATTTTCTGTTTATTGTGTTCTGCCTTTATGTCTTTTGTTACTCTAATATATCATAGATTCTATAGCCGCTTTGTATTAATCACTCTGTTCAAAGAGATTCCAAAGAAAACTGTTGAATAAAACCTGTGTCAATCGTTCCCCTTTCTGCACCTGAGTCCTCATTCTCGCCAAGGTTTAACACTTGCAGCTTTGAGGTTTAAAACGTAATGGGAGTAAAAGTTTGAGAAAGAATTGAGAGCTAAAATTTAAAAAAAAACCTGCTCAGTGGCCTAATGGTTGGAGTGCCCGCCCTGAGATCGGTAGGTCGTGAATTCAAACCCTGGCCGAGTCATACCAAAGACTATAAAAATGGGATCCACTGCCTCCCTGCTTGGCAGTCAGCATCAAGGGGTTGGAATTGGGGGTTCAATCACCAAAATGATTCCCGAGCACAGCCACCGCTGCTTCTCATTGCTCCCCTCACCTCCCAAGGGGTGGAGCAAGGGGATAGGTCAAACTCAGAGGGTAACTTCACTACACCTGGTGTGTGTGTGACTATCAGTGGTACTTTAACTTTAAAAAGCCTCACCAAAACCTTCACTCTCGTCATATACACTACCTCAGAGATACCTTTAAAAACATCCATCCATCCATCCATCATCTTCCGCTTATCCGAGGTCGGGTTAAAGGGGGAAGAAGCCTAAGCAGGGAAGCCCAGACTTCCCTCTCCACAGCCACTTCGTCCAGCTTTTCCCGGGGGATCCCGAGGCATTCCCAGGCCAGCCGGGAGACATAGTCTTCCCAACGTGTCCTGGGTTATCCCCGTGGCCTCCTACCGGTTGGACGTACCAGATGCCCGAGCCACCTCATCTGGCTCCTCTCGATGTGGAGGAGCAGCGGCTTTACTTTGAGTTCCTCCCGGATGGTAGAGCTTCTCACCCTATCTCTAAGGGAAAGCCCCGCCACCCAGCGGAGGAAACTCATTTCGGCCGCTTGTACCCGTGATCTTATCCTTTCGGTCATGACCCAAAGCTCATAACCATAGGTGAGGATGGGAACGTAGATCGACCGGTAAATTGAGAGCTTTGCCTTCCGGCTCAGCTCTTTCTTCACCACAACGGATTGATACAACGTCCTCATTACTGAAGACGCCGCACCAATCCGCCCGTCGATCTTGCGATCCACTCTTCCCCCACTCGTGAACAAGACTCCTAGGTACTTGAACTCCTCCACTTGGGGCAGGGTCTTCTCCCCAACCCGGAGATGACACTCCACTCCACTTTTCCGGGCGAGAACCATGGACTCGGACTTGGAGGTGCTGATTCTCATTCCTTTAAAAACATGTAGGTACCAAATGCATGTTTAGTTTTTTTGTTGCCAGTTCCCTTATACGCACAACTGTCATCTTTCTCAGCAAAATACAAACATCAAGGGGAAATCAAACCTCTACGCAGAGAAATAGGTAAGGAACAGCATTAAGTGATAGCAGGATGGAAGGACAACCAGATAGGATTGAGGGGAGATTGAAAAGATGGATGGAGGGAACAGGCGTACAATAGAGGGAGGTAATGGAGTGAAGTGGAAGATTAACGATCAGATCAATGGAATCAGAGAGGAAGATAAGGGAGGAAAGAGCGAATGAAAGAGTGAAATATGAAGGAAGTCATTTGTCCCGTTCACTCAAGCCTGCCCTGTGCCATCACTCAAATCAGTTTTACATCGCAGGAAATAAAACCAGGATGTCATAGTAAAAAGATTCAGCAGTTTCATAAGATTTTTCCAACAAAACTACAATTCATTTAAAATGCATTGAAAAACCTAATTAAGTCTGCAATCAAAACACAATTAAAAAGCAGTTAAAAAAACGTGAAATGGTTGTCATCGTGTTAAGGCGAACTATACAAGAGCAGCGGGCTCCCTCATCATGAAAAAATAACTGATTAATAGTGAGAAAAAAATTGTTCAATTGTAACAAGTACAAATTAGGGCAGGGGTCGGGAACCTTTCTGGCTGAGAGAGCCATGAAAGCCAAATATTTTAAAATGTATTTCCGCGAGAGCCATATAATATTTTTTAACACTGAATACAACAAAAGGCGTACATTTTTAATTTAGACCAACATTTTTAAAGCATAAAAAGTCTCTTATTCTTTTCAATAAGATTTTATTCTGAAGTTAACCAATAATAAATAATATTATTCTTACCATTACTGCGACTTCTTGAACAGGTGTGGTAGAAAATGGTTGGATGGGTTAAAAAGCATGAGAATGTTTTATATTTTGACTGTTATTTTTAACACCGTGATTATGTTAGAATCTTTATGTATATATTATCACACAACTTTTATGCTTAAGGGCCGTTGCTATAATTATTGTCAGTTGTGCTGAAGTGGTATTTTTCTTTGTCTTTGCAAAGCTGGCAATCCAAAAGATTGCAAGCCAGTTTGGTATCAGTGTCTGTGTCCAGGAACGGCTTGCTGACTGTCAGGGAAGAACACCGCCGTGACGCAGACAGAGCAGAGAGACAAGGCGATATCACCAGCGTCAACACATTTGCATTTTTGTTTAGTCATATATTGTGTCTAACTGGAGTTGTTGAGATTACCCCCTTCCCTCAGCGACAGCTTCAGTGATGTAAAATGGGACCTCCCAAATAAATAGAGGAAGTACGCGGGCTGGACTTTTAGAACTTATTTTGGATCTGTAAATAGGATACGGCCCAAAACACGTGTCTCCTCATTGAGCAGAATTGAACTCTGTCTCTGCATGATTCCTTGCTTCTCGTCTGTTTAATAAATGTCATCAGTGTTTGAACCTGACAGATTACCAGCAGAAATATTCATTTCTTATCGTGATAAGCAATGTCAGCTAAGATTTATCTGAGAGCCAGATGCAGTCCTCAAAGGAGCCACATTTGGCTCAATTGCCATAGGTTCCCTACCCCTGAATTAACGCATCTCAAGTAAGAGTTTGTATTTATTTCAAATGTTCTCTCTTCATACAAGCTCAATAATAGTACATATGCTGCAACCCTAATAAATATCTAGGCAAGGGATGGGTAGCAAATTCAGTACTTTTATAGTTACCGCACAAAGTCCGTAGGTACTATCTGGTACCGATTCACGTAAAATCAAAGGCTGGCATATTTTGCTATCTTTTGTTGTACGTGATGCCACGTCCGGTTGCAGACTTGGCACTCGACTCGAACAAACACAGAGCAGACTCAGCCGGTCTGCCTTTAGACAATGCTACGATGTTCAATGCCAGTAAAGCAAGACGGCTTCACTTTCCATTTACTAGCTTGATGCTAATTTACTTTTGGTTTGCCATAAACATGCTACCGATAACATTAGTGATTTCAACACTTTTAAATTAGGTAGTCCATCCATCCATCCATTTTCTACCGCTTACTCCCTTTTGGGTTCGCGGGGGGCGCTGGCGCCTATCTCAGCTACAATCGGGTGGAAGGCGGGGTACACCCTGGACAAGTCGCCACCTCATCGCAGGGCCAACACAGATAAACAGACAACATTCACACACTAGGGCCAATTTAGTGTTGCCAATCAACCTATCCCCAGGTGCATGTCTTTGGAAGTGGGAGGAAGCCGGAGTACCCGGAGGGAACCCACGCATTCACGGGGAGAACATGCAAACTCCACAGAGAAAGATCCCGAGCCTGGATTTGAACCCAGGACTGCAGGACCTTTGTATTGTGAAGCAGACGCACTAACCCCTCTTCCACCGTGAAGCCCTAAATTAGGTAGTGCAAATTACAAATAGTGGCTGGAGATAGGGAAGTCTGGGCTTCCCTGCTTAGGCTGCTGCCCCCGCGACCCGACCCCGGATAAGCGGAAGATGATGGATGGATGGAAATTACAAATAAGATGCATATTGCAATCAAACAGCTAGTGTGTAGTACATACAGTATTTTTTGTGAGGCTCAACAAATAACACAATTTTCGCTTGATGGCAAAGACTACTTCCTGACAAAGGCAACAGACCGTAGCCTCTACATTACTGCCATCTCACGTCTTGGAATTGCAGCTAATGTACGGTACTTGAAAAAAGGACACGCATTTGTAAGAAAACAAAATGACAACAGGACAGCACAAATCTGTGGTAAATGTTAAAGAAAATCTAAATTTTTTGTACAATTAACATGTATTACCACATTAAAAACATACAAACGTACCAACAGATGGGACAGTTTAACAAAACGATGGCATCATTCTATCTCTATAGTTCTTAGTGGAGTAAGACGAGTTAATCTAAGTTGGTTGTTTTCCTAACATGGACATCGGCATTCAAGCATTGTCCACAAATTGCTCTTCACTCAGTATGTGAAGTGCCACACAAGGGACAATCCAACTTTGGACTTGCTGTATGCAAATGTCAATGATGCACACGCATTCACCCCTATACTCTCTCTCTGCCGCTCTAATCACACACAACCGTGTTTATCTTCCCTCACACTACACCCCACGTGTTGGGAAAACAGCCGAGAGGACTTCAACAGTCTGACAGAGTGCATCATAGACCACATCAACTTACGTGTGGAAAACACTGTGCCCTCCAAGAAGATGCAGTGTTTTCCCGGCAACAAACCCTGGATCAACTCGGACTTAAAAGCCCTGCAGGATGAGAAGAAGAGGGCTTTTGCCACAAGGGACAAGAAAGAGATAAGGAAAGTCCAGCTGGAGCTTAAATATGAGATCAGGAGGTGTAATAAGGACTGCAAGGAAAAACTGAAACGACGGCTGGAGCAAAAGTCTGAACCGGCCTGAAATGGATTTCAGGTCACGGAAAAGGTGGAAGTGGTCATCAAGCCTCTGTCGACCAAAAAGTGGGCCAACAAACTGAATGGAGTGATACTCCCGTCCCACCCCCACTGAACTGAACACCAGCTATCACCCACCCACCTTTCCAACAGTCTGGATCAGGTGAGGAGGTAGTTGGGAAGGAACAAGGTTAGGAAACCAACAAATCCAGATGTCTATAGTTCAAATTGACTTAGGGAAATTGTGGACCAGCTCACTAGCATGGTCCAGTAGAATTTTAACCCGAGCCTCGGTCTGGACAAAGTTTCCACCCTGTGAAATACCTGCCACGTGGTTTCAAAGCATCACATCCGAAGGAGCCGAACGACTTCCGACCTTTTGGTTTGACCTCCCATCTCATGAAGAACAAGGAGAGGATCATATTTAGCCACCTTTGCCCGCTAAGGTTGTCAGCAATGGCTCCTTTGGGGTGGATGATGCCATCATGCCATCATCCACCTGTTGCATACATAGAAACTACTGGAAGCACAATGAAATGCCTGTTTTATGACTTCTCGAACGCTTTCAACACAATCCAGCCTGCACAGCCACAGGTGGAACTTGAAAAGGCAGGAGTGGACCATCAACTACCTCACCGACGGACCAAAGTACGAAAGTTCCACAACTGTTCTTCGGATGTGGTAGTTTGCAACACTGAGGCTTGCCATGAGACGGTGCTGTCACCCTACCTGTTCACTGTATATACTTCAGACCTAAATCCAACCCCTGCTATCTGCATAGGTTCTCGGACAACTCCACAAAGATGGGCTGTGTCTGACAGGAGTGAGCAGGAATACTGGAAAGTCATCTGAGGTTTTGGACTGGTGATCATGTAATCACCTGCCCTTGAACACCAGTGAGACAGAGGATCCTGTGATTGACTTCCGGCGGTCAGCACCACCACGCACATTGGTAAATATCCAGGGATCAGACGTAGATATAACGGACTCTTTTAAATACCTGTTCACCTCAACAATGAACTGGACTAAACTTTGACTGAGTAGTGATACATCAAAATAACTACATTTTTCAACTTCTACCGTTTTTTTTTTAAATAGCTACAAAATATTTTCCCAACTCATGTAAATTCACAATTATTCCGAAGTTTTTTCATTGTTCTGATTATTGGTCGGCCCACTGAGTGCGAGCAAACAATTTTTTACTGTCAAAGAGGAATTTATACATCCATCCATCCATCTTCTTCCGCTTATTCGAGGTTGGGTCGCGGGGGCAGCAGCCACTTCCCCAGCCACTTCGTTCGAGCTCTTCCTGGCGGATCCCGAGGCGTTCCCAGGCCAGCCGGGAGACATAGTCCACCCAACGTGTCCCGGTCTTCCCCGTGGCTTCCTACCGGTCTGTCGTGCCCTTAACACCTCTCTAGGGAGGCGTTCGGGTGGCATCCTGACCAGATGCCCGAACCACCTCATCTTGCTCCTCTCAATGTGGAGGAGCAGCGGCTTTACTTTGAGCTCCCCCCGGATGACAGAGCTTCTCACCCCATCTCTAAGGGAGAGCCCGGCAACCCAGCGGAGGAAACTCTGATCTTGTCCTTCTGGTCATAACCCAAAACTCATGACCATAGGTGAGGATGGGAACGTAGATCGAGCGGTATATTGAGAACTTTGCCTTCCGGCTCAGCTCCTTCTTCACCACAACGGATCGGTACAACGTCCGCATTACTGAAGACGCCGCACCGATCCGCCTGTCGATCTCACGATCCAATCTTCCCTCGCTCATGAACAAGACTTCGAGGTACTTGAGCTCCTGCACTTGGAGCAGGGTCTCCTCCCCCACCCAGATATGCCACTCCACCCTCTTCTGGGCGAGAACCATGGACTCGGACTTGGAGGTGCTGATTCTACCTAAGAATCTACCTGTTGTTAAATCATGATTACTATTAGGAACTTATTTGGGCCTACTTACCTGGAGAAAACTAAATTATCATAATAGTTTCAATTAAATCATGTGAGAAAAGAAAAACTAAAACGTTGTAATCTATTCAATGCATAGTGTACTCACCACACTCTTCTTCATCAGAGCTGTCACCACAATCATCCACTTTGTTGCAGACTTGGTCGGCGCGAAGGCAAACACGATTATTTCTGCAGCGGAATGGCCTCGTAGGAGGACAAGCAAGTTTTTCTGCGGGTAAAAGGAGACGCAAAACAAAACGCTCTGTGATTTTCAGAAAAAAAAAAAACTTAACTGTCTTGGCTGAAATGACACTGAAATATTTACTGTGGGAGAATAGTAGAAAATCATAAATATTCTTAAAAAAAAAACAAATATGCAGTCCAACCCACCACACATGTCTGCGTCTTCATCCGAATTGTCCCCGCAGTCGTCCCTGCCATCACACACCCATGTGTGCAGTTTGCACAAGGTGTTATTGCAAATGAATTCATCAGCCCGACAGAAGAATGCCCCTACAATCACAAAACGAAAAAAAAAAAAGAAAAACGGTTTAACGCCAACTCTAGTAGAAAAGTCTATTCAAGTGAAGAAAATGTGTTACTCAAAAATTTACTTTTTTCTCCCATCCTTCTTTAAGTCCGTGGCAGGTATAGGTGAGAAGCACTTTCCTATCTAATAGCTGTTCTGTTCTTCCAATTTAGGCGTACTCCGTATGGACGAAAGCACTTTGAAAGCTAAGCTATTACTCCTACAGAAAGTGAAAATGGTTTTCCTGTTGGAGCAAAGATACCTTCGGCTCTTCCAGAAATACTTTCTATAAGAGTTTGGATTGTGGGATTTTTTGGAACACTCATCCAGGTAATGCTGTCAGAGGCACTAATATTGGACCTGGAGCCTTGAGAAAAATCTATCATGTAGGTTCTGGTTGAGAGGTCAGGGTTCAAAAATGATTCCTTACCAAAACTGCTCCAGTCGTGCTTTATCAAACTTGCTATGTGAACTGTGGCACAGTCATGTTGTAAGAAAAAAATTACCTTCGTTAAACTATTCCTGCTAAGTTGGAACTGTTTTGTTTGACCTTTGTCTTCATACTTCTATTTTCTTTGTGCTTCCACTTAGATTCCCAGACTTCCTGCACATTGTGCCTTTATTTTTTTCCATTTGTCATGTTTAGGCCCTGTCAGGTTTAAACACTGACAACATATATTAAACAAGACAAGAAGCAAATAATTAAACAGAGACAGAATTCAATTTGGCTCAGTGAGGAGAGACGCCTGGACACTGTACCCTTGTAAAGTGTCTCAGCACGCTCTGCCAAAAGATTGCACGCCTCCTTCTTTTATTTGGACCTTCCCTGACCACATGGCAACAGCTTCTTCCAAAGGGACAGGGTCGTAAACAGCAATTGCCTTTGATTACAAAACAGTGAAAAAGAAAAGGTCGGTTCGAAAAAGAGGTCGTAAAAGAGTTAAAAAAGAGGTTCGTAAAAGAGTTAAAAAAAGCAGTGCCTGAAAGGGAAGTCTGGTCCTGCTTTCTCTCCGCTTAGTAGTTCTTGGGTCAGGACAATATCTTTCTGTTGATTACAATACATGAAAGAAATAGAACACCTTCATGTCACTTTCCATCCTACAAAGTGGAGTTTTACAAGCCTTCTTCTTGGTAGGTTAAAATACTTTTTTTTGCTTCTTGCTGGGAATTCATTGAAACACAAACTTTTTGTGATAACTTAGATACAATTATTCTTACAGGCCCTGTTGGTATTTTTGTTGTTCTGAGTACAATTAACAACAGCTTGCGGCAATGACTTCCAATTTTCTGGCTCTGCATCTGGAGTTACTGACCTGATTACACAAAAAAAGATTAAGTGTTGTGCCTAAATCATTACATAATCTACAGAATTTAGGAATCCAACCTTAAATGGTTTAGAGATTTGTCAAAAAATTTTGGCCATACATGTATACCCCACTGTGATTGGTAGGTTTGTTGAGCTCCTCATTAGTGTTGTAACGATACTAATATTTTGGTACCGGTACTAAAATTATTTTGATACTTTTCTGTACTTTTCTTAATAAAGGGGACCACAAAAAATGGCATTACTGGCTTCATTTTAACAATAAATCTTAGGCTACATTAAACATATGTTTCTTATTGCAGTTAAGTCTGTAAATAAAATAGTGAACATACTAGCCAACTTGTCTTTTAGTAGTAAGTAAACAAACAAGGGCTCCTAATTAGTCTGCTGACGTATGCAGTAACATATTGTATCATTTATCATTCTATTTTGTCAACATTATTAAGGAAGGGTGGTAAAAAATTAATTATTATTCTACTCATTCATTTACTGTTAATATTTGCTTTCTTTCTCTTTTAACATGTTCTATCTACACTTCTGTTAAAATGTAATAATCACTTATTTTTCTGTTGTTTGGATACTTTACATGAGTTTTGGATGATAACACAAATTTAGGTATCAATCTGATACCAAGTAATTACAGGATCATACATTGGTCATATTCAAAGTCCTCATGTGTCCGGGGACATATTTCCTGAGTTTATAAACATAGTATACATTAAAAAAAATGAAAAATGATTTTTTTGATGCTAAAAAAAATTGACTTGATCATAGTAGTATCAACTAGATACATGCCTGATATCATTACAGTGGATGTCAGGTGTAGATCCACCAATGGTGTTTGTTTACATTTTTGCTGCTTGTGAGCTACGGTGTGTAGTGAAGCATGTTTAGCTAATCCTCGTCCTGCAGGGATAACAGTTGTAAGAAACGTACTTTATTTGTCGCCATGGAGACCAGGATTAGTGATTTAGAAGTAGCTAAAACACTGCCGGCGGCAGATGGATGTTAGCCACTAGCTAGCTAGCCATGTCTTAAAGTATCCTGAGGGCGTTTCTGTGTTATAACTTCACCTTTATCATTAGTTTTTAAGCCAAAACGCGTCCGTTATCCCTTTTCTGTCTACACACTGTCTCAGCTTGTATGTACTCGGTGATTGTGTGCCGCCGAACATGCTCGTAAACCAGCAATGTCACGACGTAACTTCGGCGCGGGGGGCGGGGCCGGTATGTTTCAGAGACGGTATAGTACCGAAAACTATTCATTAGTATCACGGTACTATACTAATATCGGTGTACAACCCTAGTCCACACACATTTCTGTAAAGTGCCATTCATTGAACTAACAGTAGACTTTCATATTAGGGTGGGGTCCGCAAAATATGGTCTCAGGGGCTGCGAGTTTGAGAACCCTGCCCTAAATCATCCATGCAATGCATCCCGCCTACCTTGGCTGCAGTTTTCCTCGTCACTGTGGTCCATACAGTCCATAATTCCATCGCAACGCCAGCGTTGAGGAATGCAGTGTGCCCGATTCTGACAAAGAAACTCATCTTCTCTGCACTCCTTCACACAGCCAGTCTGTCAATATTGAGTACATGTAATCTTTTAGTTCCATTTTCTCACGTACAGTAGGGGAAGGGATTCATATGGCCCCATTCCTGGGTGGGGTGTTCATCATTTTTCAATGCAGTCTGTTGAAAATGATGGAAAGTGCCACTCTACATACACTGAAAAAAGTGACTTTTTGGTGCTGTAATCTCTATTAGAGTAACTGTCATAATTTATACCTAGTATTTTTAACATTCAGTAAGAACTAGAGTTTCTTAAGTAAAATTAAACATTTTATTAACGTAATACATGAATTATGGGGGAGGAGTATGTTTTACTTATGTTTCCTCATACTATTTAAATGTTTAATAGTTGTAAGTACATAAACCTAAAAATATTACATAAACTTTACTCTGAAAATCTAGTGTTTTGAAACGCATGCGCACAGCACAACAGGCTCTGGCCGACTTCAAAGAGCACTGCAAGGTGGCATTATGGGTAATTCTGATCTTGTGTTGGTGGTGTGTTACAGAGTCGATGTTCTCCAGAAATGTGTTTGGTGTGGGTTCACAGAGTGTGGAGCATATTAGTAAGAATGTTAAAGTTGTTTGTATCACAACCATCAGTGTAAAAGGTATGGCTGTTGACTAAGTATGCAGTGCAATCTCGTGTGATAAGGAGCGAAACGCATGCGTTCTACCGGCATGCACACAACATGGTATAAAAGTGTAGAGCAGTGGTCCCCAACCACCTGGCCGCGGCGGCTGAATAATTTCGGATTACATTTTTTTTCTCAACACACTCAGTTTTGTACTACATGTCATTAATAAGCGCATGGGTGAGAAGAGGTTTTAAAATTATTAGCGCCCCGGCGGCTTTTCAAGGAAATACAGTATATAAAATGTACTTAAAGTTTTGAGTAAAATTATGTTCCTGCTGATGAAAAACAAGTAGACTTTACCTACTTTGTTTAAACAAGTTGCCGATCACACAGGAAGCTAAAGCTACAACTTAGCACAGACTAGAGCAGGGGTCGGGAACCTTTTTGGCTGAGAGAGCCAAGAAGCCAAATATTTTAAAATGTATTTCCCTGAGAGCCATATAATATTTTTTTAACACTGAACACAACTAAACGCATGCATTTTTAAGTAAGATCAACATTTCCAGAGTATAGTAGGTCTCGTATTCTTTGTAATAACATTGTTAGTCTGAAGCAAACTGTGGAGGGGTGTGGCCTGTGGGCCTGCAGCAAAGCGGGATTTTGCCAGGACCGGCCTCAAAATCAGTGACAGGTGTGTAGATGGCCCACCTAGGCCTTGTTATCTTATCACCTGTCGCTCTGTTATAAGCAGCAGCCAGGAAGAGAGACGAGGTTGGGGCTGGAGCCAGAGCACGAGTGAGGACGAAAGAGAAAAAGACAATTGCTGGAAAGCAACAGAGACTAATTGAAAAAACAAAACAATATTTTACCCTAAAACATGTCGGTGCTTGGTGGTCTGAAGAACCCCCAGGAGGGCAAGCCCAAGACTAACCAATAATAAATAAATTACTTCTTACCATTAACGCAACTTCTTGAACATAAAAATGCATGAGAATGTCTTATATTTTGAATGTTATTTTTAACACTATGATTACAAGTGGAATTATACATTACTTATCCTGTTAAGCAATGTCAGCTCAGATTTATCCGAGAGCCAGATGCAGTCATCAAAAGAGCCACATCTGGCTCTAGAACCATAGGTTCCCTACCCCTGTTATATGGTAAGTAGAATTTACTTGATACTGGCAAGTGAGTGTTACTTAATATTGCAGCATTAAATTTTACTTAAATCATTCACGGTGGAAGAGGGGTTAGTGCGTCTGCCTCACAATACGAAGTTCCTGCAGTCCTGGGTTCAAATCCAGGCTCGGGATCTTTCTGTGTGGAGTTTGCATGTTCTCCCCGTGAATGCGTGGGTTCCCTCCGGGTACTCCGGCTTCCTCCCACTTCCAAAGACATGCACCTGGGGATAGGTTGATTGGCAACACTAAATTGGCCCTAGTGTGTGAATGTGAGTGTGAATGTTGTCTGTCTCTCTGTGTTGGCCCTGCGATGAGGTGGCGACTTGTCCAGGGTGTACCCTGCCTTCCGCCCGATTGTAGCTGAGATAGGCGCCAGCGCCCCCCGTGACCCCGAAAGGGAATAAGCGGTAGAAAATGGATGGATGGATGGCGTGCAAATACTTACAATAACTTTTTCAAGTAAATCTTATGAGTTATTTTTTCAGCGTAGCACGCTGTGTTCAAAGTTGGAATTGCCACAAAACACGTTTTTTTTAAGGTTTTCAACACTTTACTGCCATCTGGTTGCTAAAGTGTCTAGTGCACCCCTCCAATTTGTCGCGTTTCATGTCTAAGGTAAACCGCGACAAATGTGGCCCTGTGAATACCCTTCCGACTGCAGAATTTTTTTTTTTTTTTTTTTTACATATTGTACGCTCATTGATGTACAAAGTGCACTGACCTCATCTGAGCCATCCAGGCAGTTGTCATGTCCGTCACATCGCAGGGTGGCAGATACGCACCCTCCACTAGCACACACATACTCACTCACAGAACATGAAGGGACCACTGTGAATGAGCACAGTACATTTCAGTATCGCTGACTCACAGATACATCTTTGGCGGTAATAACCGACCGAGAAAAGAGCTATTCTAGAACAATCACTCAACAATCAATAGTGACTATAATGTGCAAATAATGACCAGAGAGCATATATCTTTTATACTTGAAGTTATTTCTTCAGGTGATATTCACCCTTGAACTGGGGGAAATATATTTTTAAACTGCAGGTTTTTTCTTGTTGTTTTTTTTCCAGAAAAAGACAGCAATGTTCTATGTACCTGTTCCCTGGCAGCTGATCTCATCCTCTCCCATCTTACAGTCTTCTTGGCCGTCGCACAACCACTTTTTTGAGATGCACAGGTTGTTGTGACAACGAAATTGGTCGTCGGCACAATGGGCCTCACAGCCTTTCTGCGCGCAGAAATGTGAACATGTTAGAAAGTCTGCATAACGTGGACATACAGTAATATTTTAATATTGATGACTGAACTGCTTTCCACGGCTGTGGCAGCACCAAGTTCCTGGGGGTGCAGATAACTGACGATATGACCTTGTCCCTACACACCCGAGCTCTTGTAAAAAGAGCTCAGCAGCGCATGCACTTTTTTTGCGGCACCACATTCTACAGAGGCACTATAGAGCAGTGGTTCTCAACCTTTTTTCACTGATGTACCCCCTGTGAACATGTTTTTAATTCAAGTGCCCCCTAATCAGAGCAAAGCATTTTTGGTTGGAAAAAAGGAGATAAAGGAGTAAAATACAGCACCATGTCAATAGTTTCTGATTTAATAAATTGTATAACAGTGCAAAATATTGCTCTTTTGTAGTGGTCTTTCTTGAACTATAAGGTGGAAAAAAAAGATATAAAAATAACTAAAAACTTGTTGAAAAATAAACAAGTGATTTAATTATAAATAAAGATTTCTACACATAGAAGTAATCATCAACTTAAAGTGCCCTTTTTGTGGATTGTAATAGAGATCCATCTGGATTCATGAACTTAATTCCAAACATTTCTTCACATAAGAAGAAATCTGTAATATTTATATATTTATGGAACATGTCCACAAAAAATCTAGCTGTCAACAATGAGTATTGCATTGTTGCATTTCTTTTCACAGTTTATGAACTTACTTTCATGTTTTGTTGAAGTAGTATTCAATAAATATATTTATAATGTATTTTTGAATTGTTGCTATTTTTAGAATATTTTAAAAAAATCTCACATACCCCTTGGCATAAATTCAAGTAAACCCAGGGAAACGCATACCCGCATTTGAGAACCACTGCTATAGAGAGCCTACTGACCAACTGCATCTCTGTCTGGACTGGAGCCTGCAGTGCCTGAGACTGGAAGTCTCTGCAGAGAGTGGTGAGAACAGCGGAAACGATCATCAGGACTCCTCTTCCTCCGATCCAGGAGATCGCATAAAGCCGCTGCCTGACCAGGGCTAGGAAAATCTGCAGAGACTCCTCCCACCCCCACCACGGACTGTTTTTACTGCTGGACTCTAGAAAGAGGTTCTCCAGCCTCCGTAGCTTCTTCCCTCAGGCCATAAGATTGTTATACGCATCATAAAAAAAAAAATAATTTCCCCCCAAAATGGATTAGCTCGCTGGAATATAATGACAATATAACATAGATCCATACACGTGGATGCATATGCAAAAGTGTAATATATTTATTTTTACAGCAATCTATTTATTTATATCTGGAAATGAACATGGAAATGATTTATTGTCAATTCTTAACATGCACAAGACACATAAGAACTGAAAAGTACATTTTCGGCACAGTCCCACTAAGAGCAGACGTATGTTACAGGGCGACAAGACGGGACCGGCAACGGATGAGCCATTTTTATGGTGCTCCTTAAAAGAGGTGGGGAAAAAGGTGATATTAGGAAAGGGGGGATGAGTAAAAAAATATCAGTCAAAGCCTGGAACCCCAGAAGGGGGTCCAGCCTGAGGAGTCCAAGGGAAAAAAAACTAATTTGCAGTGCACACATAAACACATTACATTTAATCACGACAACTCGCACAGAAGGGGTCGGGGGGGACTTGGAGCCCTGGAAAGCCCCGAGAGGAAAAACAAGCTGTGGTGAAGGCGTGGGGTGGGGGAGGGGAGGTGTGTGCGTGTGTGCCCAATTGTTTTGGGTGTAATGGCGTAACGTTTTTGTAGACTGAGGCCGATCTGAAAAAGTTCGACTCCAGGTGTCGTTGAGAAGGGAGGGAGGTCAAAAGCGTCCATCATTGACGTGACCTCGGGGGTGTTTGTCAGAACAGCCTGGTCCTCAAGGCCATTCATGGGAGTCAAATCGTAGATTAAGATGTTTGTTTTTCGCGAACAGACAAAACAATGGCGTGTATGTTCTTAGCCCATTCTTAGCCAAATTCAATTCAATCTTCCTTTTCAGCAAACTTCTCCATGATGATATCTACACCTTTTATCCTGCACTACCATGAGATAATGCAACAAAATGGTGTCCCTATCTCTATTGGAAAGTTCAAATTTGAATGAAAATAAAAAGGAAGTCTAAGTCTAAGTGTTGCACCTACACGGCATCTGTTATTTATTACACTTGAGTGGGTAAAAACAACGTTAAAAACAATGTTCATTGTCCATGTGTTTAAATGTTGAATGGTTCGAAGTGGCACTAATGGTTCGTAGAAAAGAGAGCTATTGAGCTGATTAGTGCCGATTTCCTTTAAGCGCAGATGTCGTTAAGCCCAGGTCAAAGGTCACCACTATTTAACTGCTGTGACCCTGAAAGCTTCCACCTGGTTATTCGTTTATAGTGTTTTAAACTAGGGCGCACTCTTTTTAATTGAGACAAATTACAAATGAAATGTGCAGTGCAAATATTTAATGAATAATCACAAGTGTTAGTTCCTAAATCATGCACTACATCATTAATATTGATGACCCTACTTTGGTGAACCTTGAAAGCATTGCTTAGGTTTAAATTTGAAAATATTACAATGCCAACTACAACCTAAGGGATGTTGTATGCTGTGCTTAAAAGAAAATGCGCATGATTATTAAAAGCACTAATTAATTCCTACTTAAATGCAAAAAAAAAAAAAAAAATCTAGCAATATCCTCCTGAGACCTAAGAAAATTAAAGTATATGCTTCTCTTGGGTGTAAACAATATGGCACAATTATTTTCATACAATGTCCTTTATATTGGACAACGATATATACTGCCAAATGAAAAAGCGTTTATAGTCCATTATCCATCCATCCGTTTTCTACCGCTTGTCTCTTTGGGGGTCGCGGGGAATGCTATCTCACCTGCATTTGGGTGGAAGGCGGGACAAATCACCACCTCATAATATTTTCTACTAATTTGACTAGAGGAACTTGTTTTGTATAAAACAACAAACCACTTCAGTACATGCCTGTATCGTCTGTACTGTTACATCAACAACAACAAAAAATGAAAGTCACTGGAAATTGAACTTTTTTCAGTTTAGGCATTTATTAAATTTCATTCATACGTTTTTAGTCATATCATGGATGAAACTGCAAGAAGCATTATTTGTGGCGTCAAACATTTTTGTCATTTTGTGAACGAGAAGTAGTAGGAAGCAGTGTTTGGAATGACAGTGTCACTGTTTTATGGCAACGTGTGCTCTAATGCAGTGTTTTTAAACCACTGTGCCGCGGCACACTTGTGTGCCCTGAGATACAGCCTGGTGTTCCATGGGAGATGATCTAATTTCACCTTTAAAAATATTTTTTGCAAAATAGTAATTATAATCTGCAAATTATGTGTTGTTGTTGAGTGTCGGACCCTGCCTACCGCCCGCTTGCAGCTGAGATAAACTCCAGCACCCCCTGCGACCCCGAAAGGGACAAGCGGTATATATATATAATATATATATATATATATGTGTGTATGTGTGAGAAAAATCACAAGACTACTTCATCTCTACAGAACTGTTTCATGAGGGGTTCCCTCAATCATCAGGAGAAATCTCCTGATGATTGAGATCCAATCGAGACATATATATATATATATATATATATATATATATATATATATATATATATATATATATATATATATATATATATATATATATATATATATATATATACATATATATATATATATATTATATAATATACATATGTATGTATATATACACACACATATATATATATATATGTATGTATATATATACGTATATATATACGTATTTATATATATATATATATATTTATACGTATATATGTATATATATATATATATATATATATATATATATATATAGATATATATATATACATATATAGATATATATATATATATATATATATATATGTATATATATAAATATATATATACATATATAAATATGTATGTATATATACACATATACGTATATATATGTATGTATATGTGTATATATACATACATATGTATATTATATAATATATATATATATATATATATATATATATATATATATATGTATATGTATATGTATATATATATATATATATATATATATATATATATATATATATATATATATATGTATATATATATATATATATATATATATATATATATATATATATATATATATATATATATATATAAACAATAATTCACTACTTTTCAAATGCAATTTTCTTAACACTGGTCCTAAGTCGTTATAAATCCATCACAGAAGAGGCACTGGAAACATTTTTGTTCGTCAGCTATTTGGGTAAACTTCATTGGAAGCCCAATATGTAATTTCCTCTTTTGTGTTTGCAGTGAAAGACTGAAATATCCTTGTCCCTTACCAAGGACAAACAGGGATTGCTGGGTCTCAGGAGATTATTAAAAGTAAGTCCTCCTAATAGTAGTTTCTCTTTTAGTGTCAAATTTGTATTACTATTATTGAATATAATGGTTCATAAAGTTGACAGAAATATTAATGATGAACGTGTATGATTCTATTTAATGTTTTTTACACAGAATTAATGTCGCCCTACTGTTGTGCGGTATGACAATTCATAGTCTCTCATGAACGAATACTTGCCTCATCCGAATTATCCAAACAGTCGTAGTCCCCATCACAGCGGAATCGTGATGAAATGCAGTCTCCATTTGCACAGGCAAAGTCTTTGTGGTTGCAAGTGACTGGTACTGGAAATAAATACATAATAAAAGCAGGCGTTACAATCACAGCAAACACAGATCCCCAGATGCAGGATGGTTATTAGCCAAATGTTTATGTTCTGAATCACGGGGAACCTTCAAACAATTTTAAATACTTCAACTCATTTTGTATGGATGACACTTGATAACATTTGAGCACGATGGCAAGACTGATCAGGATGTAAATGCATTCAACTCTGCCTCTGCAATTGAAGGGAAACAACTCTCTGAAGCCAAAATCATGTCCCTGCCATTTAGTGTGAGTGCGTCCCAAAGGACAATATTAGGATGCAACTAAACAGCTGCATCACATCTACTGTGTGGGTTCTCCCACTCATTATCCAGCGTGGGTGTGCAAGTGTCGACACCAACATGGCAGGGGATCTAATTTGTCTGCTTCCATGTCGTTTGCTGGTCCACCTGATCAATTATTTATAATTACATTTTTTAGGGGGATAGCAACGGACATTAGTAAATAATGCAACTGACATGAGTAAATGATGCACATGGTGAATGTTCCCAAAAGATATTTTTATAAGGCCTGGTTCCATGTGTAAAGTGCCTTATGATTTATTTAGTTGTAAACTGGTGATGCATATTTAAAATTGACCTGACCATTAACATTCTAAAGTGCCGTATTTTCCATACTCGAAGGAGATACATTTTTTCCCACACTTTAAGCCATGTGGCTTATAAACAGTGCGGCTAATTGAGGGATTTTTCTTCGCTAACGGCCATAATGTCTTTTATTCAAATACTTTTCATATTACACCGACAGATCCACTGAAAAAGGTGTGTTATTTATTGTGCCGTGGCGCCATCTTTTGACAAGCAGGTTGTCACGCCAAATTTCTTCTCCCTACAAAAACGCCCCCCCCCCCCTCCCCCATTTACTTCCGGGGTCATGATTAAAACAGATGTTTTGTTAACGCTATATTATAAAAATTTAACACTATATTATAAAAATACAGACGTTTTGTTAACGCTATATTATAAAAAAAATTTAAAAAACAATTTAGAAACACAAGCTATGGGATGACATAAGGGGAAACGTGACCCCGGAAGTAAATGCGTCATCCCATAACTTGTGTTTGTAAATTGTTTTTAAAAAAAATTTTTATAATATGGCGTTAACAAAACGTCTGTATTTTTATAATATAGCATTCTATTTTTATAATATAGCGTTCTATTTTTATAATATAGCGTTATATTTTTATAATATAGCGTTAACAAAACGTCTGTATTAATCATGACCCCGGAAGTAAATGCATCATCCCATAGCTTGTGTTTGTAAATTGTTTTTTAATTTTTTTTTTATAATATGGCGTTAACAAAACGTCTGTATTTTTATAATATAGCGTTCTATTTTTATAATATAGCGTTCTATTTTTATAATATAGCGTTATATTTTTATACCATAGCGTTAACAAAACGTCTGTATTAATCATGACCCTGGAAGTAACTGGGGGGTGGGGGAGAAATTTGGCGTGACAAGGACAAAAAAAGGTGCCGCTGGTTGAAAATTTACTTCCTGTTTCGTGCCTTGAACGGGAAGTATAACCAATTCTTGCAATGCAGTATTAGGTAT
>NC_084623.1:17513245-17560745 GCF_033978795.1 Nerophis ophidion
CATATATATATATATTTGCGTTAGGTCAGGGAAACATGCAAAACAGGCTTGTAGGGATGATATAGCCTCTGTGTTTTTTTTTTACCTGACGTATATTCCGCTCTACCCCGGCATTGAGCGCTGTGTAAGGGATAAACCATAGAAGCCTGTGGCCAAACACCTCAATTTTTATTTTATCTGACATCACATGGACAAAGATAAGACCTTCTGGAGCGAAGTTCTGTGGTCGGATTAAACAAAAATTGGGCTGTATGGCCACAATACCCAGCAATATGTTTGGAGGAGAAAAGGAGAGGCCTTTAATCCCAGGAACACCAAACATACCGTCAAACATGGTGGTGGTAGTTTTATGCTCTGGGCCTGTTTTGCTGCCAATGAAACCGGTGCTATACAGAGAGTAAATGGGACGATGAAAAAGAAAGCTTACCTCCAAATTCTTCAGGACAACCTAAAGGTTGGGTCTTGGGCACAGTTGGGTGTTCCAACAGGACAATAACCCCAAACACACGTCAAAAGTGGTAAAGCAATGGCTAAATCAGTCCAGAATTAAAATTTTAGCATGGCTTTCCCGAAGTCCTGACTTAAATGTGTGGACAATGTTGAAGAAACAAGTCCATGTCTTAAAACCGACCCATTTTTTGTGGCCAGCAAAAGTCTGGAAATGAAAAAAAAAAGCGCTTTCTGGCTAAATGTATTTGTTCTTTTTAATTTTGACAGAGAACTGTACCGCATCTGCGATGAAGTGGCAACTTGTCCAGGGTGGAGTTCAGATAAGCTACAGCTCCCACCGCGACCCAGAGAGGGAAAAGCAGTAGAAAATGGATGGTCGTATCTGTACCGCATGCAATTGCATAAGTTTTACACTTTAAGATTACCTGATGATTTTCCAAGCATTTTTACTTTTGGACTATCAAATATAAATGGCCTTAGTGTGTGAATGTGAGTGTGAATGTTGTCAGTCTATCTGTGTTGGCCCTGCGATGAGGTGGCGACTTGTCCAGGGTGTACCCTGCCTTCCGCCCGATTGTAGCTGAGATAGGCGCCAGCGTCCCCCGCGACCCCGAAAGGGAATAAGCGGTAGAAAATGGATGGATGGATGGAATATAAATAGATAAATATTTGCTTTGTCCAGTCTGTGTGTAAAACTAATCAAAAAGAGTTTCTTATGCATCTTTTCTAACAATATAATTGTAGCTTTATATTCATATATATTCACTGTTACAAATGGCCCTCTGAGTTTGACAGCAGTGAAACAAGACTTAAAACAATCATACAAAAATGTTAATATTGATTAATGTTAAAATGAAAAAACGGAATTAATACATTGCACAAAATAACACATTAGCTTTAGCCAAGGCATCTGGCCCACTTTGAAAGCCCAGCGTGTGTCTAATTGGTGGAGGTACTAATCACCTCCATTTCTACTTGGAACCCAACTATGCAAACGCGACAAGACACCTGCCCAAGATGAGGTTGGAAATGGTCTAAAATGTGGATCTTTCTAAAGGTTTTCACCAGCTGCGATGCCACTTAAAATGTCAATAGGCAGTAATAGTTTCCAGCTGTAGCTCATATTTAATCCATACGTATCATTGATGGTATCATCGGTCAGGGAATAAACCAGTGGTTAACAATATTGAACTTTTAGTTGATTGTTTTTAAATGTAATCTGTAATCATAATAAAAAAATTGATTGTTGTTTTTTTCTCAAAAAATGTCACACTATGTGTACTTATTAATCTTTTATAACTACTGAAAAACAACTACATTTTACAAATATTGATTTTTTTAGAATGGCACCTTTACACTGATTTTAGACAACACATTAGCACACAGATGTCAAAATTAAGGCCCAGTGGGCAGATCCAACCCACCACGTCATTCACAGTGGTCCACCATGTCATCTTACGAGGCCCATCACATCATTTATTCTGGCCCAGCACATAATTTCAAGTGGCCCAAAACATCATTTAATGTGGCCCAGCACATCACTTTATATTGGCCCAACACAGCATTTTATGTGGCCCAGCACATCATTTATGTGGACCAAAAAAACATGTTATGTGGACCAACACATCATGTAAAGCGGAACATCACATCATTTATGTTGGCCCAGCACATCATTTTAAGTGGCCCACCACATTTTATTATGCCCAACACATAATTTATTGTGGCCCAACACATAATTTATTGTGGCCCAACACATAATTTATTGTGGCCCAACACATCAATTAATTGTGGCCCCACACATCATTTTAAGTGGCCCCACACATCATTTGCATGGCCCACCACATCATTTTAATGTGGCCCCACACATCATTTACGTGGCCCAACACATCATTTATTGTGGCCCATCACATCATGTAATGGGGAACAACACATCATTTAAAGAGTAGGCCACCACGTCATTTAAGTTGGCCCACCACGTCATTAAATGTGACTCAACACATCGTTTATCGTGGCCCAACACATCATGTAATGTTGCCCAACACATCATTAAAGTGGCCCAGCACATCATGTAATGTGGCCCAGCACATTATTTTATGTGGCCCAACACATCATTTAAAGTGCCCCAACACATCATTTAAATCGGCCCACAGCTTCATGTAATGTGGCCCAACACATCATTTTATGTCGCCCAACACACAACACATCATTTATATGGCCCAACACATTATTTATGTGGCCCAACACATTATTTATGTGGCCCAACACATCATTTTACGTGGCCCAACACATCATTTTATGTGGCTCAACACATCAATTTTACTTGGCCCTACCCACAAAACATCATTTATATGGCCCAACACATAATTTATGTGGCCCAACACATCATTAAAATTGGCCCAACTTATCATTAACATGGCCCACCACGTCATGTAATGAGGTTCAACACATCATTTTATGTGGCTCAACACACAGCACATCATTAACGTGGCCCAACACAACATTTATGTGGCCCAACACATCCTTTTATGTGGCTCAACACATCATTTTATGTGACTCAACACATCATTTAAAGTGGCCTGACATACAACACATCATTTAAGTGGACCCCCACTTCATTTTTTGTCGGCCGTCACATCATTTAATGTTGCCTACCACATTATTTTATGCGGTACGCCACATTTTTTTTGTGGTCAGTGAAAGTCTGGAAATAACAACGAGCTTTTTGGCATTGATTGTAAAAGAGAAATTAGATGTCGATTGCTGTAACTGATCAGAAAACTGAAAATTGCTTAGTCAGCATTACTGACACGCTCAAAGTGATGTAAAGTACCATCAGTCTCGGTTGTTCCTCTCTGCCACATGACTGTACGTTTCAAGTAGAGTGTGTGATCAATACTTTGTGTTTGGAAAACGGTAATTAAACGAGTAGAGGAAGGCCGCCTGCAAAATTAATTCCGCTTGAATCACAATCCCATGCAGCTGCGACAGAGACAAGTGAAGTGTTGTGATTTATGGTTAGGTGGACTTCCACTACTCACCACAATTAGCCTCGTCTGACCCATCAGCGCAGTCGGGGTCCTCATCACAAACCCAGAGTTTGGAGATGCAGTGCATGGAGGCCTTGCACTGGAACTGGTCGGGGGAGCATGTGCTCTCCGCTGCAGACACAGACATGACGTCATGAACCTGAAGAACTCAAAATGTGTGAAACAACTAACAAAATCACTATGATAACAGAAAATATTAATTATTCTTGGACATCATACAGGGATGGTTTGGTAGTGCAAACAAACTTGAGAGTTCTCTCACGTCGTCTGCGATAGCGCTGTGGTGTTAATAACAAAATAGTATTCAAAGCCACATCCGGCCATTCTGTAAGGAGTGAAGGAATTAGCTTCACCTATTTAGAGTTTTTTTTTTCATTCCGTCTCCTGAATGCCGTCTATTTCCTTCACCCCCACTATAACCCCTCTTGCAATCACACGCAAGACAAATGTAGCAATATGAAAGACGTGAACGATTCTCTGTTGAGCTACTTGGTCGCAGAGAAAATCTGTTCTCGTGTTCGGTGACTGCAGAAGTAATCCAGTTTTCATAAAAAGCGATAGCAACAAGGCTTTTTCTGGAATACTTAAAGGCCTACTGAAACCCACTACTACCGACTACGCAGTCTGATAGTTTATATATCAATGATGAAATATTAACATTGCAACACATGCCAATACGGCTTTTTTACACCCCTTTTACACCCCTTCTTAACTGTCTATGCGACGTCAAGGCTTGGTTAGCCCAGAATTTTTTAATAATGAATGAGGGAAAAACGGAAATTTTAGTTTTTGGTCCGGCCCTCACTGACTTGGGACCATTGCAAAATGATGTGCGTCCCAAAGTCACCAGCCTTGGCGTCACTATAGACAGCGATTTTAAACTAGACAAACAAGTCAGTGGTGTTTTAAAATCATGTTTTTTTCACCTTCGTCTTTTAGTAAAGGTTAAACCGTTTTTATCTTTTAACCTTTTTGAACAAGTCGTGCATGCTTTTATTTCAAGTCGCCTGGACTACTGCAATGCACTTTATGCTGGCATTAGCCAAAAAGCTCTCTCCCGGTTGCAGTTAGTCCAGAACGCGGCAGCACGACTTTTAACAGGGGCCAGGAAACGCCAGCATATAACCCCAATTCTTCAGAGTTTGCACTGACTCCCTGTTCATTTTAGAATTGATTTTAAAACATTGTTGTTTGTTTTTAAATCTTTACATGGACTGGCACCTCAATATATCTCGGACCTTATCCAAATTTACATTCCTGCGCGCGCTCTGAGGTCTGAGAGCCAGCTCCAGCTCGTGGTGCCCAAGACCAGACTTAAGACCAGGGGAGACAGGGCCTTCTCTGTGGTCGGCCCTAAGCTCTGGAACACTCTGCCGCTCCATGTTCAAACTGCTTCCACAGTGGAGTGTTTTAAGTCTCGTCTTAAGACCCACTTTTATTCTTTGGCTTTTAACACTACGTGAGTTGTGTGGTCCTCTGTCCTCTGTTGTCCTCTGTGTTTTTTATACACTTTGATTTCTATTTTACTGTTTTAATTGATTTTACCCTTTAAAATTGTTTTTAATCATATTTGTTTTTATATTGTTTTTATTGGTTTTATATTTATTTATTTCTTGTTTTTATTCAGTCATTGGTGGAGCATAATATATATATATATATATATATATATATATACTTTTTTTATTTTATTTTATTTATTTTTATTTTTTTTTTTACAATTGTTTTTAACATGGCTGTGCAGCACTTTGGAAAGGTTATTGTTGTTTAAATGTTCTAGGGGAGTTTCGTCTTGAAAACGTTGTGTAATGATGACGTGTACGCAAGACGTCACGGGTTTTTAGGAAATATGAGCGCTGCACACACACAGAGCTAAAAGTTGTCTGCTTTAAAGGGGAACATTATCACCAGACCTATATAAGCGTCAATATATGCCTTGATGTTGTAAAAAAAAGACCATATATTTTTTTATCCAATTTCCGAACTCCAAATGGGTGAATTTTGGCGAATTAAACGCCTTTCTGTTTATCCCTCTCTGAGCGACGACGTCGGAACGTGACGTCACATCGGTACTCAACGCCATTTTTCCCTACCACATCACACGCATCGAGTCAAATCAGCTCTGTTGTTTTCCGTTTTTTCGACTGTTTTCCGATACCTTGGAGACATCATGCCTCGTCGGTGTGTTGTCGGAGGGTGTAACAACACGATCAGGGACGGATTCAAGTTGATTTACGTAGAATGTGCATCGATTAGCACGGCATGATAATCGATGCTGACATGCTATTTAGGCTAGCCGTGTACATATTGCAGCATTATGCCTCATTTGTAGCTATATTTACATCTAGCCTTTCCCTCCATCCACATTTAATGCCAAACAAACACTTAACAATCGACGGATTTAAGTTGCTCCAGTGTCAAGAGATGCGAAAGTCCCTTGTTTGGTTTTTACCGGCGATGCTACGACAGAGATGGCACAGAGATGACAAGAATGTCTGGATATCCTGCGACACTCCAAGCAGATGCATTCCCAACGATAAACTCAACGAAAGGTGAGTTTTGTTGATATTGTTGACTTATGTGCTAATCAGACATATTTGGTCGCGGCATGACTGCCAGCTAATCGATGCTAACATGCTATTTAGGCTACCTGTATGTACATTTGAAACTATATTTACATCCAGCGTTTCCTTCCACCCACATTTAATGCGAAACAAACACTTACCAATCGACGGATTTAAGTTGATCCAGTGTCAATGCAAAAGTCCTGATCGGTTGGTCTGCACATTTTAACGGCGATGCTAACGCAGACATGCATGGCCGAATAGCGTCAATAGCTATTCGCTCAATAGCTTCAGTTTCTTGTTCAATTTCGTTTTCGCCATCTGCCTCCATACTCCAACCATCTGTTTCAATACATGCGTAATCTGTTGAATCGCTTAAGCCGCTGAAATCCGAGTCTGAATCCGAGGTAATGTCGCTATATCTTGCTGTGCTATTCGCCATTGTTTGTATTGGAATCGCTAGGTGACGTCACAGGGGAATGGACAGTGGCTTAAGCAAATAGCGAAAAATCAAGCACTTTAAAGCTTTTTTTAGGGATATTCCGGGACGGGTAAAATTCTGAAAATAACTTCGAAAAATAAAATAAGCCACAGGGAACTGATTTTTATTGGTTTTAACCCTTCTGAAATGGTGATAATGTTCCCCTTTAAAATCATCATAGGTCTCTTCCAAGCAAGACTACACCAACGTCATTGCACTGATTTTGTACAAAATCCTTCCATTTCTACTGAGTGCAAACAAGATGCCTAAAAAATATATTCAACATATGTGTTGCTAATCTCACCGAGGCTCTTAAGATCCAATATAGTAGGGTGTTGTTTATTGAAACTTACGGCAATCTGTCTCATCTTCTCCGTCACCGCAGTCATCTTGACCATTGCAGCGCAGGTTGAGGGGAATGCATTTCTTTTTCCCGGTGCATTTGAACTGGCCTGAGAGGCAGATGTATGTCTCTGGGAGGGAACAAAAGGCAGGAAATACTAACCATGAATACCATTGATGAAGCACATCAACATACTAATAACAATGCTACATTTAAAACCCCAGGATATTTGGTATTCAATCAGTATACATAAAAGACGGTGCTAAAAGAGCTCATGTTCACAAAGATGTTATGACAGTAATATCAGTCGTAGCAGCAATATCACAAGTTGTCCTTTTGATGCGAGTTATCAGTACATTGCATATTTTTGTAATACTATTAATTAGGCATGTTCCAATCAAGGCTTTGTGCAGCAGATTCCTATTATACTGTATAGTCAATTTATTTATGTCGAGTGCTATTGACAATTTAACAATATGAACACAATATTTAAATGTTCAATATATATTTTTTTTGAGCGAAACAAAGTCAAGATTTTACAAAGTAACTCAACAAAAGCATAAAGTATCTACAGTAGTATTCAGTTAAATCTAGAGATGTCCGATAATGGCTTTTTTTGCCGATATTCCGATATTGTCCAACTCTTAATTACCGATTCTGATACCAACCGATACTGATAAATACCGTCGTGGAATTAACACATTATTATGCCTAATTTTGTTGTGATGCCCCGCTGGATGCATTAAACAATGTAACAAGGTTTTCCGAAATAAATCAACTCAAGTTACGGAAAAAAATGCCATATTTGTTATTGAAGTCAAAAAGTGCATTATTTTCTTTAACATGCCGTAAAAGAGCAGCTTGGGACATGCTCTCCCTGAGAGAGCATGAGGGGGTTGAGGTGGGCGGGGTTGGGGGGTGTATATTGCAGGGATTTGGGGTATTTGTTCGGTTGTGTTTATGTTGTGTTACGGTGTGGATGTTCTCCTGAAATGTGTTTGTCATTCTTGTTTGGCGTGGGTTCACAGTGTGGCGCATATTTGTAACAGTGTTAAAGATGTTTATACGGCCACCCTCAGTGTGACCTGTATGACTGTCAACCAGGTATGCTGGCATTCACTTGTGCGTGTGAAAAGCTGTAGGTATTATGTGATTGGGCCGGCACGCAAAGGCAGTGCCTTCAAGGTTTATTGGCACTCTGCACTTCTCCCTACGTCTGTGTACAACTCGTACAGCGGCGTTTTAAAAAGTCATTAATTTCATTTTTTGAAACCGATACCGATAATTTACGATATTACATTTTAAAGCATTTATCAGCCAATAATATCGACAGTCCGATATTATTGGACATCTCTAATTAAATCATTTGGTTTTGGCCCCAAATTCCTCTGATGTCCAGGGGATTATGACAGTTTTGTAAACATTAACAAAAACAACAAAAAATTATTTTGTGAAAAAAAAAAGTATCGATTTGATTACTGTAGTATCGATAACATACTGATACTAGCCTTGGTATCCACACTACCAATATATAGATTGTTACACCACTATACACATTAACAGAAACCAATGCTTCTCAGTTGCTGTTTTATTACTACCGGTATATTTTCTCGATAGGCTCTTATTAACCTAAACTTGTTCTTTTCCTTTTAAAGGCTGCTTACTTTCTGCTGTCACACTGTTTCACTTACACTTCTCAAAGTTTACGAAGCAGTTATTTATTGTGTTGTTCCAAGATAGTTTAACAATCAGCATGCATTCTTGTCTGGGTGGTTAGTTTCTCAAAAGTGCTTTCCAAATGTGGAGAATTGTTGGGTGTCTTCAATGCATAGTCCTAAATGAGCTCGATATTATAGAAAGGGGATTTATGGGTTTTTGAAGGGAGCTGGTTTATGTATATATATATATATATATATATATATATATATATATATATATATATATATATATATATATATATATATATATATATATATATATATATATATGTATATATATATATATATATATATATATATATAAGTATATATATATATATATATATATATATATATATATATATATATATATATATATATGTATATATATATATATATATATCACTTATTCTTCTGTTGTTTGATATTTTACATTAGTTTCGGAAGATACCACAAATTTGGGTATCAATCTGATACCAAGTAGTTACAGGATCATACATTGGTCATATTCAAAGTCCTCATGTGTCCAGGGACATATTTCCTGATATTTTAAACATAATATACATTTGAAAAACTGAAAGTAGATGTTGTGATGCTAAAAAATATCGACGCATTCATAGTAGTATCAACTAGATACGTGCCTGTACTTGATATCATTACAGTGGATGTTAGGTGTAGCTCCACCAATGGCGTTTGTTTACATATTGTTGCCGGTGAGCCTCCACGTATAGTTAAGCATGTTTAGCTATTCCTCGTCCTGCAGGGACGATACTTGTAAGAAACGTACTTTATTTGTCGTCATGGAGGCGAGGATTAGTGATTTAGATGTAGCTAAAACACTGCCAAAAGCAGATGAATGTTAGCCCCTAGCTAGCTAGCCATGTTTATAAGGCGTTTCAGTGTCATAACTTCACCTTTATCGTTAGTTTTTTATCCAAAATGCGTCCGGTATCCCTTTTCTGTCAACACACTGTGTCTGCTTGTAGGTACTCAATGATTGTGCGCTGCCGAACAAGCTCCTCTGCTTGTAAAACCAGCAATGTCACAATTTGACTTCGACGCGACGTTTCAGAGAAAGAAGCATACCGAAAAAAGTTAATTAGTATCGAGCTACTATACTAATACCGGTATACCGTACAACCCTAGTCCGCAGATAAACTCTTTTGATGCATTTCATCTTCGACATCAATAACACAGCTGTGACGTGATTGATGTGGAACATCAGTGCAGATATACAAAGCTAAAATGGAACGCTAACCTCACAGTTAATGGTCGGCGCTACGATTGTGATGCTGACCTTGTTTTTACAGAACAATGTATTCCCATAAGCCCTGTTTTAAAGAAGAGGAATTTCCCAGGATGCAATGAAGTGCCATAGCGATGAAGTTTGGAGGATCCTTCAGGCTACCGGTAAATGCTCTAATCTACAATAGAACAGACTCAAGTCTACTTTTTTGGGTGAAATGAGAGTTAAAGCCAATATACGGGTGTTACTTCATGTTTAGAGGGCTCTAATAATGTTGAAAACGTATTTAAAGTGCCATAAAGTTTTTTTTTATACTTTATGGATTTTTTTTATTAATAATCCTACTTGGCAGAAACTATTATATCACAGTCATGTCCGAGGATGCACAGTGTTGGATTTGGTTGTCTTTTTATTTCCTAGTCAGATTTTACAACAGCTAAAGTGTGAGCCTTTTACATAGACCTTGAATTTGCAATGTGGGCATGAAGCCATAACAATCTGTTATCTCAACGGTCCGAGGGAGGGGGGAGTGTGAGGAAGGAGGGAGAAACTGCCATTTTTAGTTTAGATAAATTTGGACCGTGCCTTTAAAATGTTGTATCTAGATTGATCTCCCAAGGTGCTTTGGTTATACAATATCAAAATGAGCAACCTGTGTCTCTGATTGATTTAAAACCAGCTTATGTGTCTTAAAAGAACCTGGGGGCGTTGACCGAAGGAAGAACAGGTCCAAAACACAACAAATGTCATATCTTGGAATATATGATCCATTATATAAATTTAAGTATCAAATGAGTTGGCGACTTGTCCAGGGCGTACCCCGCCTTCCACCAAGATGCAGCTGAGATAGGCTCCAGCACACCCCGCCACCCCGAACAGGACAAGCGGTAGAAAATGTATGTGCACTACAAAAAGTCAGTGTTCAAAAACAAGAAATATATATATATATATTTATATATATATATATATATATATATATATATATAAATATTAGGGGTATTTTATTTGAACTAAGCAAAATTATCTGCCAATAGAACATGAAAATTTGGCTTGTCAAGACTTTCCAAAACAAGTAAAATAAGCTAACCTCTGTGAACCCAAAAATACCTTAAAATAAGTATATTATAAATAATAAATGGGTTGTACTTGTATAGCGCTTTTCTACCTTCAAGGTACTCAAAGCGCTTTGACACTACTTCCACATTTACCCATTCACACACACATTCACACACTGATGGAGGGAGCTGCCATGCAAGGCGCCAACCAGCACCCATCAGGAGCAAGGGTGAAGTGTCTTGCTCAGGACACAACGGACGTGACGAGGTTGGTACTAGGTGGGAATTGAACCAGGGACGCTCTGGTTGCACACGGCCACTCTCCCCACTGCGCCACGCCGTCCCTTTTCTCACTAATTTCTCACTAATAACAAGTGCACTTTTCTTAGGAGAAAAAAAAGAGACCTTTTTGCTCAATATGTTGAAAAATATTCTTAAATTAATCAAATGCTAGCTCGGCTTCATGATTTTTTTGATTTTTTTTCATGCTTGAAGTAAGAAATTATTACTTTAAGAAATTAGTTTTATATATTTTAGTTTCTAGCATGTTTTACTCAATATAGGTCATAAAATCTCAGCAAAAAGCTGTGGTATCTTACTGAGATCATTTAGGACCAAAACCCTTAAAACATGTAAAACACTAACATAAAATCTGCTTGGTGAGAAGAATTGTCTTATCAGACAGAAAATAAACAAATATAACCCTTATTTAAGATATTTAATCTTACTTAGATTTCAGTTATTGCAGTGTATGGATTAACCTAAAATCTGACTTTTTATTCTTGTAGTAAATAATGAATGAAGTGTGTTGTGAGGCCACTGTGACAATGTTGTTCTTTTTTTTATTAATGCCTCGGATGGCGATGGAAATAATGAGTGATAATAACATTGATGTGTTCACTTATTGTTGTTTAAACATTTTTTTAAATTGTTATCCAGGTTTTGTTATTATTATTGATCATGTTGTTGATATTACCGCTATTCATTTTTGTCTGACCTTTTTTTTTCTGTTTTGTTTGTGTGTCTTCTTCAGTGCTGTGTGCACTGTTGGCGTTAACACATTTTTTGTGTCTTTTTACAAATTGAAATCAGAAAGGACGCACGTTTTTGAAAGTGCGAGGATTTATAAAAAAACATTTTTTACCGACCCTGTTTTTACTGGTCGTCTTCAAAGTAATAAACTTTCCAGGACAATTTTTTCAAATTTTGAATACTGCCTAAACCAGGGATCTGCAACCCAAAAGGATTAAAGAGCCATATTGGACCAAAAATACAAAAAAATATATTTCTAGAGCCGCAAAAAATCAAAATCCTTGATTGAGTGTTATGAGGAAGGCAACACATGATGTAAGTGTCTATATTAGCTATACTAACCTACTATTAAAGGCTGATGCAAATCTTCATTGACAGAAATATTTTACATTAATTTTCATTCTACACATTTTTGCAACCTTGTGAATCATTAGTAAAACAAAGGCTTCTCAGAGGGTGTGATCATTTCTGGAAATTACTGGCTCAGAATGGCCAAAGGCATAGATGTGTGTGTCCAAGTTAAAGGAAACAACAAGCTGTCTTCTTCTAATGGATTTATTACAATCTGTGCAAGCTAAGTAACATTTGCTGTGGTCTGGAACGACATGGAACACAAACAACTATGATAAATGCAGCCAATATTACATACAGATAATGTGTCATGAGACATGCAAATATAAATATAAATTAAATACACAGAGGACATACGTAAAGGAAATTAAATGAGCTCAAATTTACCCACAAACGAGGCATCATGATGCAATACAAATAGCCCAAATAGCATGTTAGCATCAATTAGCTTGCTGTCATGGATTGCCCAAATATGCCTGATAAGCACTCCGGCGAATCAATAAAATCAACAAAGCTCACCTTTTGTGCATTCATGCACAGCATAAAACATTTGGTGGACAAAATGAGGCAGAAGGGAATTAGTAGGACAAGACAGTGCTTGCCAAATACTCTCAGCAATGAAGTATGTTTAATATAAACAGTGGGATCTTTTTCCATTTTCACTCATCTTTGAACAAGCTTCAGGGAGCCACAAGGGCGGCGCTAAAGAGCTGCGTGCCGCGGGTTGCTGATCCCCGGCCTAAACGAATATTGCCTCAGTAACTATTGGGCCTACCCAGTGGCCTAGTGTCCGCCCTGAGATCAGTAGTTTGTGAGTTCAAACCCCGGCCGAGTCATACCAAATGCCTTTTCTTAGCGGCACTCGCCTACTGTTTATTTTTGATTTAAGCATTGGATACCTTTTTACCTGCACCCTGCCTCCAGCGGATTGTGATCATGAAAAAGCGATTAGCTTTCCTGCTGCTACCTACTGATATGGAAGAGTATTAAACGGTTACTCTGCCAAGCTCCAGACAATACAGACACTCAACTACGGCACATTATTTGCAGATTATAATTACTGGTTTGCAAAAAATATTTTTAACTAGAGATGTCCAATAATATTGGACTGCCGATATTTAAAATGTAATATCGGTAATTATAGGTAACAGTTTCAAAATTATCGGTAGCTGTTTCACAAAGTAAAATTTATGATTTTTTAAAACGCTGCTGTGTACACGGACGTAGCACTGCCTTTACGTGCAGGTCCAGTCACATAATATCTACAGCTTTTCACACACACAAGCGAATGCAAGCCATACTTGGTCAATAGCCATACAGGTCACACTGAGGGTGGCCGTATAAACAACTTTAACACTGTTACAAATATGCGCCACACTGTGAACACACGCCAAACAAGAATGACGAACACATTTCGGGAGAACATCCGCACCGTAACACAACAGAGTAAATACCCAGAACCCCTTGCAGCACTAACTCTTCCGGGACGCTACAATATACACCCCCAGCTGCTGTTTTGAGGCATGTTAAAGAAAATAATGCACTTTGTGACTTCATTAATAAACATGGCAGTGCCATGTTGACATTTTTTTCCATAACTTGAGTTGATTTATTTTGGAAAACTTTGTTATATTGTTTAATGCATCCAGCAGGACATCGCAACAAAATTAGGCATAATAATGTTTTAACTCCATGACTGTATATATCGGTATCGGTTGATATCGGTATCGGTAATTAAGAGTTGGACAATATCGGATATCTGCAAAAAACCTATGTTCGGACATCCCTATTTTTAACCCAATTAGGTGAAATGTCAATCTCCCACGGCACACCAGACTGCATCTCACGGCACACCTGTGTACCGCGGCACAGTGGTTAAAAAAAACAGTGTGATAGCAAGTGTCCTCACCGCAGTTAGCTTCATCCGAGTTGTCGCCACAGTCGTTCTCGCCATCACAGATGAAAGGAGGAAGCGCACAGAGACCGGTGCCACACTGAAAACGTCCAGGCTGACATTTGAATTCCGCTGTCGGAAAAGAAATTACAACTTTAACTTCAGGATACAACTCTCAGATTTTGGGGAGTGCATGTAATGTTGGGTATTTTAACACAAATGTAAGTTTCCATACATAAATTGTCAGTCAAAGCCAACAATACAACATGAACTTACGGCAGTCTGTAGGTTCATCTGATCCATCCCCGCAGTCATCCACCGTGTCACATTTCCACCAGAAAGGGATGCACTCATCGGTCCCACAGCGAAACTATTTGAATAAAGCGGAGAATAGGTATGGGGAAAATACATATACATATATATTACAGTGGGGCAAAAAAGTATTTAGTCAGCCACCGATTGTGCAAGTTCTCTCACTTAAAATGATGACAGAGGTCTGTAATTTTCATCATAGGTACACTTCAACTGTGAGAGACAGAATGGGAAAAAACATCCAGGAATTCACATTGTAGGAATTTTAAATAATTTATTTGTAAATTATGGTGGAAAATAAGTATTTGGTCAACCATTCAAAGCTCTCACTGATGGAAGGAGGTTTTGGCTCAAAATCTCACGATACATGGCCCCATTCATTCTTTCCTTTACACGGATCAATCGTCCTGTCCCCTCAGCAGAAAAACAGCCCCAAAGTATGATGTTTCCACCTCCATGCTTCACAGTAGGTATGGTGGTCTTGGGATGCAACTCAGTATTCTTCTTCCTCCAAAGACGATGAGTGGAGTGTGTGTGTGTGTGTGTGTGTGTGTGTGCGTGTGTGTGTTTTGTCACGTCTTGTCTTGTCTCATAGTATTGTTAGTGTACAGGAGTTTTTCTTGTTTTTGTTTAGTGAGTATTGTACTTGTATTATATTGATTATGTTAAATGTGGAATGAGTGAGAGGGGTTGGGATATTATAAGCATCTGCTTCATCCAACCCCTTTTCAAGCTTTGCATTAATATATCTGCCAAAATGTAAAAAAACAACAAAAAAAACTGTGTTTATTTGTACTGTGGAAGTTTGAAATAAATATTTAAATTCAATTCAATTCAGTTTATACCAAAAAGTTATATTTTGGTTTCATCCGACCACATGACATTCTCCCAATCTTCTGCTGTATCATCTATGTATCCATTTTAGTACAAACTCAACTCGTCGTGTTTGGAGGAAGAAGAATACTGAGTTACATCCCAAGAACACCATACCTACTATAAAGCATGGGGGTGGAAACATCATGCTTTGGGGCTGTTTTTTCTGCTGCGGGGACAGGACGATTGATCCGTGTTAAGGAAAGAATGAATGTGGCCATGTATCGTGAGATTTTGAGCCAAAACCTCCTTCGATCAGTGAGAGCTTTGAATGGTTGACCAAATACTTATTTTCCACAAATAAATTATTTAAAATTCCTACAATGTGAATGCCTGGATTTTTTTTTCACATTCCGTCTCTCACAGTTAAAGTGTACCTACGATTAAAATTACACACCTCTGTCATCATTTTAAGTGGGAGAACTTGCACAATCGGTGGCTGACTAAATACTTTTTTTACCCCACTGTATATATATTTACCAAGCCAACATGAATCCCTCTCAACGGTATTTTAGTTTCAGCCTTTTTTTTCCAAAGCAAAGACAAAATCAATAGACAACCATTTCACAGAACCAACGGAGCGTGCCAGAAGAATAAAGCAAATCAAAGTAAGGCGGTGTGTCCCTGTGGGAAGTACTGACGAGGACAAAACAGTGACAAAGTGGACTGACCGAAAGAAACACGGCTGACCTGACTGGAGGTGCAGTTGGAAAGACAGGTCTTGTTGTCAGCAGCCAGGTAGAAATTACTGGGGCAGGCACATCTGTGGTCCCCACCTGGGGATAGCAGACACATGTGGCTGCATCCTCCGTTGGCCACCTGACACTGGTGTTTGGGCACTGAGCAGAAACACACTTGGGATTCAAACGGCAATGTTCTCGAAGTAGAGAATGAACACGGGTGCCAAATAGAATTCCGACCTTCGGGCTGCCGTAGCGGGTGGTAGACCTTGATGGATTTGATGGCTTGCCAAGAGTTGAGAAGCTCCATTCCTTGAGCACCGGTGGTCTTGTGAACTCGCCGCAGCGATTTGGATTTCCCATCAGTCCAATAGATAAAGTCCTCAAACAAGGTCAGTGCCATGACCCCTTGGATGTGATCATAGGACACTGAAAAAAAATGATTGTCATTATTACTACTCAATGAAATACTGCAATAAACTGCAACAAAAACAATGTAATACATTTTAATAACAGCCTAGTTTCTTGATTTAGTGTTATATTTTTATTCTTCCCATTGTCATGGCGCGGCCTCGAACCCGCAATTCTCCTGCAGCAAGTTTCTCCGGCACTCATGTTGGCAGCATGCCAGGACACGCCCCCGCACGCGGCAGTCACTTCAGGCCCACCAAAGACGAATCCACATACTATCAATCAATCAATCAATGTTTACTTATATAGCCCTAAATCACTAGTGTCTCAAAGGGCTGCACAAACCACTACAACATCCCCGGGTCGGCCCACATAAGGGCAAGGAAAACTCACACCCAGTGGGACATCGTGACAATAATGACCCAGTGGGACGTCGGTGACAATGATGACTATGAGAACCTTGGAGAGGAGGAAAGCAATGGATGTCGAACGGGTCTAACATGATACTGTGAAAGTTCAATCCATAATAGATCCAACACAGTCGCGAGAGTCCAGTCCAAAGCGGATCCAACACAGCAGCGAGAGTCCCGTTCACAGCGGAGCCAGCAGGAAACCATCCCAAGCAGCAATCAGCACACCTGGAGTTATTCAAGACTGCAGTATAAAGACCAGTGGACGCTTGGAACCTAGGCCGGAACGTACTGTTATGTATGTGAGGGGTGTCATCTCTTTCCACCCTTCCAAACACCCCTCACGTACATAACGGTATATTCCGGCCAAGGTTCCAAGGGTCCACTGGTCTTTATGCTGCAGTCTTTATTATCACCAGGTGCGCTGATTGGTGATAGTCTGCGGCTTTGTCTTTGCGTGGGCGTGAAGTGACTGCCCCGTGCGGGGGCGTGTCCTGGCATGCTGCCGTGATGAGTGTTGGAAAAACTTGCTGCGGGAGAATTGCGGGTTCGAGACCAAGCCGTGACAAATGTTGCTTTTTGTTTTTATTCTTATAGTAATATTTTATTTTTATTTCCATTTATATCGCCATTATTTAATTTTTACTTTTTAAATTCGGTCTCAATTCTGTACATTGCTGCTGGAATATGAATTTTCCTGAGGGAACTCTCTTGAAAGAATCAACAAAGTACTATCTATCGATCTATGAAGCAAAAATCAAATGCAATCTGAAGCCCCAGTAGCTGGACCTCTGCCCTGTCTTTCTTTAAACCCCTAGCTGCTTAAAGAAGAACTGCATTTTTTAATTTTTTTTTGCCCATCATTTACAATCCTCATGTAAGACAAGCACACATTTTTTTTAAATGCATTCTAACTACTAAATGACATCGCTCTATTCTGCCTATGAAGCACTTTAAAAAACACCTTCATCAAGGTTGTATATACACGCTGTAAGTATATATGTAATGTAGTAACAGACTCATTCATAACAATATGTAATATTTACGTATTTTGATCATTGGGTCACAAAAGACTTCATAAGAGCCAACAAACATAATAAAACATCTCTTACTGTACAATGTCTGCTGTCTGTTGTCACTGTTAGGATGCTCATATATTGTCGTTTAGATGAAGATTCATATAATCATATCCATCCTACTTTCCAACTTTGCCAAATTATATGAAACCATTAATTAATCACCAATACTATTATCAAGGGACCAATGAAAAATACATGTAAATCAATAATACATAATAATGATATGTTTCTTAGAGAAACTGTCAAGTGAAAATACAGCTTTACAACTTTAGTCATATTTTTTGCGCTTAAAATGTTTTCTTCTATTTGGTAAATATTGTCATTACTACCACAGGTGGTGGAAAAGTGTATTACACCTGAGTACCGCTGCAGCCCAGCCGGACCACAGCTGAGAAACAAATATTTTCTGGCGGCTCTCTGGGACAATACGGTTCTGTCCCTATGGTTAAGAAACACTGATCTAGAATACACTTTCACGAGCTTTGAGGCGACGAAACCGCCCACCAACTGATGATGTCAATACAGCAGCATAGTAGGTTGCCTTTTTCTGAATAATCCGCCGTCCTTAATGTTAGCACTTATAATAACAATATCGCTAAAAATGTGCTAATATTAAGGTCATGAAACTGTATTTTTCGAGTTGGAAAGCATTAAACAAAATAAAAGTAAAAAACATATGTGTTCTTGTCTTTCATAAATATTGTGAATTATAGGGGAAATATACAAAAAAGTGCAGTCTCACTTTAAGTGCAAAACATTAAAATGTATGTATATAAAAATGTAAATTGTGTATCTTTCCCTCGAGCAGACACTATATTAAATGGCGAACATTTCTCTGTCACTAGTGGCAAAATATTCCTAGAACAATTGTCGGATGAAAATCTTGAAAATGACACCTTACCTTTGTGTCTCTGGGAGCCATCCATATTTGCGAAAAGGATATGGTTGTCATCTGCCCAGTAGAGCCTCTTGTTGGTATAATCAATAGTCAGAGCGGTGGGACTGTAGATCTCATTGTCAATGATAACTTTCTGCCCACGGCCATCCATGCCAATGCGTCCAATGTGAGGGGGTTCACAGCAATCTGCCCAGAATACATACCTAGCCAAGACAACAGAAATATGTCATACATTTGTGTTTGTCACCAAAAGGTATTGCACTAAAGCAGGGGTGTCAAACGTACAGCCCGAGGGCCGGATCAGGCCCACGAACAGGATTTAAAAATTAAGCTGAAATTTTGGAATGAATGAAACTGCTGTTCAAAATGTGTCCACTGGATGTCGCAATAGCAATTATTTGTATCTTTGTAGATGATGCTACATATGTACAAAATAAACCACATGATAGTACATCCGTCGAGGAAAATGATCAAACCTCATAAATATCATCCTATAACTTGATTTTGATATTTTTTTTTTTATCTTGATGGATTCAAAATTAACACCAATGAGTTGAATGATGAACAGTGTCACATAATTTATTCGGAAAATATAAATAAGGACAAATAAAGTACGTATACTATTAACCGCAACAGATAATTGTAAAAAAACAAACAAACAAAAAAACATTACGATTTGTACAATTTCAGAATGTGCTTGTTTTATTTTTAAACAAAGAAAACGATCTAAAGTTGTTTTCATTTTTAAAGTTATCGTGTCAGATAACTTGATTTTGGTATATATTTTTTTATCTTGATAGATTGAAAATTAACTCCAATGAGTTGACTGATGAACAGTGTCACATAATTTATTCGGAAAATATAAATAACGACAAATAAAGTACGTATACTATTAACCGTAAAAGGTAATTGTAAAAAAACAAACAAACAAAAAAACATTACGATTTGTACAATTTCAAAATGTGCTTGTTCTATTTTTAAACAAAGAAAACGATCTGAAGTTGTCTTTATTTTTAAAGCTATCGTGCCCTAATTTTACCAGTTCGGTCCACTGGGGAGTAGATTTTTATCAACGTGGCACCCGATCTAAAATTGGTTTGTCAAATGTGCAAAAGAGCCTATGATTTGTAATGAATCACTGTGGAAAGGGATTGTGATCAGAGCGCTGCAGGAGTAAAGGTCAACGCCTCTGTCCAGGGTGCTGAAAACAGAGCGCCATCAGATGGGGGCGTGGCATGTGCTGACGGCGAGACACATCTGGCAGATGATTAGTTTGCACAGTTGGTACGTGTTAAACTAATCTGTTGTCTTCAACAGTGAGCGGCCGGGTGCAGGGGAAGGAGGAAGTTGGGAGATTGACCGGAAAGTCCAAAAAAGAAAGCAAGACTGGTGGTGTTGAAAAACAATAAAGGGGAATATTATCACCAGACCTATGTAAGCCTCAATATATACCTTGATGGTGCAGAAAAAAGACCATAGATTTTTTTCACCGATTTCTGAACTCTAGATGGGTGAATTTTGGCGAATTCAACGCCTTTCTGTTTATCGCTCTGGAGGCGATGACGTCAGAATGTGACATCGCCGAGGTAATACAGCCGCCATTTTCATTTTCAACCCATTGCAAACATTGGGTCTCAGCTCTGTTATTTTCCGTTTTTTCGACAATTTTTTGGAACATTGGAGACATCATGCCTCGCCGGTGTGTTGTCGGAGGGTGTAGCAACACTGACAGGGAGGGATTCAAGTTGCACCACTGGCCCGAAGATGCGAAAGTGTCTGCCGCCAGACCCCCATTGAATGTGCCAGAGTGTCTCCACATTTTACCGGCGATGACAGACATGGCACAGAGATGTATGGATAACCTGCAGATGCATTTGCAAAGATAAAGTCAACAAAATCACAAAAGTGAGTTTTGTTGATGTTGACTTATGTGCCAATCAGACATATTTGGTCGCGGCATGACTGCCAGCTAATCGATGCTAACATGCTTCGCTAATCGACGCTAACATGCTATTTACCGGTGGTGCTAAAGCAGACATGGCACAGAGATGTATGGATAACCTGCAGATGCATTTGCAACTATAAAGTCAAAGAAATCACAAAGGTGAGTTTTGTTAATGTTGACTGCCAGCTAATCGATGCTAAAATGCTATGCTAATTGATGCTAACAAGCTATTTACCGGCGGTGCTAAAGCAGACATGGCACAGAGATGTATGGATAACCTGCAAATGCATTTGCAACTATATTACGTTTCCTTCCACCCACATTTAATGCGAAAAAACATTTACCAATCGACGGATTTAAGTTGCTCCAGTGTCACAAGATGCAAAAGTCCTGAATAGTTTGGTCCGCACATTTTACTGGCATTGCTAACGCAGCTATTCGGCCATGCTATGGCTATAAATAGTGTCAATAGGTATTCGCTCAATAGCTTCAGTTTCTTCTTCAATACTTTCATACTCCAACCATTCGTTTCAATACATGCGAGTCTGAATCCGAGCTAATGTCGCTATATTTTGCTGTGGTATTCGCAATTGTTTGTTTACATTGGCAGCGCTGTATGACGTCACAGGGAAATGGATAGTCACATCGCAAATAGCGAAAATCAAGCACTTTAAAGCTTTTTTTAGGGATATTCTGAGACCGGTAAAATTTTGAAAAAAACTTCAAAAAATACAAAATGCCACTGGGAACTGATTTTTTTTGTTTTTAACCCTTTTGAAATTGTGATAATGTTCCCCTTTAAACCTGTTGTGAACTATATGCGCGTGGCTACTTTGACGTGTATCTGTGGAACCGCAAGACAGCGACTTCTACAATCAAATTTGTCTGCTTATGTACACTCAGTTTTTATTGTCAGCGTTGCTCACGCAAATACACTGATAGTTTTTTTTTTTTTTGTTTTTTTTTATTCACTATTAACATAAACAAACGAAAAAAGCAAGATGATCAAAGACCACCCTGTGCATGTTCGTTTGTGTTTTCTTCTTCCTTTTTCTTTACACTTTGGGCCCGATCCACTAAAGGTTTGCGTGCAGCAAAACATGGGCAAACCTGATAGTACACGCAAAGCTGATTTACTAGACGGGTGCACAGAGTATTGTGTCTCTTTAGTGAGCAGAAGAAGAAGCGCAATCTGTTTAGCGTGCCTGATTTCATGAATATGTGGAATAATATATGCTGATCATCAGAACGCCCACAATACTGGGAGAAGGAGATGCAAATATAAGTATTTTGCACATGTAGTTTGATTTATCAAGAATAAAACTCCATTGCCAACGCTATTTTGTGTCTTTATTCAGCTCGTCCGAAAAGTATGTGCAAACCGACAAGAGCTTGTCAACTTATCTGGACTGTCATAATTACAAATTTAAAAAATGGTCTTTCCAGCAATGTCATTTTATAATTGTATAGCTGTTGTGTGACTTGAAGGGCTGATTAAAACACATTCAATTGGTGTGCCTCAGTGCCTCAGATGGCTCCCAAGTGCGCAATGATGACAAAAAAAAAAAGCGGTTTCAATGTAGATGCAATGCAGGACTGCTTCTGAATTGCCCGTAAAATGTGGTACCGTATTTTTCAGACTATAAGGCACACTTAAAATCCTTTCATTTTCTCAAAAATCGCCAGTGCACCTAATCTACAGTATAATTCTGGTTGTGCTTACTGACCTCAAAGCAATTTGATTTGGTACATGGTGTAATGATAAGTGTGACCAGTAGATGGCAGTCATACACAAGATATACATGTAGACTGCAATATGATGGCAGTAAACAACACCAAAACTTTAAATGTGCCTTTGAGAACATAAAACATTACACACGGTGCTCAAAAATCTGTCAAAATGTTTTTAGTACAACTTCAGTAAGCTATGAAGCTTCACAGAGTATAAACATACGACTATTATTATGGTGGGTGTGTAAGGACTGGAAAATGGCACCAACTAGCAGACAAATGATCTGGCGTTTTGTTCCGCAATATTATGCAAACTTTTCTTACCTTCTGGTACCTGCGGATGTGTATTTGGGATCTGCATAAGTCCTGGGTATAACGTTAAACTACATCCAGGCATGAGATGGGAGGTTGTGTGTGGGATTAGTGAATCCCAACTAACGTCTATAAAATGCACACAAAGAACCGTTTGCACCTTCTCTTGTGACTGGCGGGCGGTCAGCGCCATAAAGCTGAGCGGGTCCCTGGGTAAATGGGGCGCGGACAACTAACAGGACGGACTAAGTTCAACAGCCCAGTAAGGCAATTAGTCTAGGAGAAGGATCTCTGATATAAAATACTCCTTCCAACCCGCACCAAGGCAGCGTGGAAGGTGTAGGCTAATAGCCAGCATGAAAAGTACGCCAAGATCGTTCACTATGGCAGAAACATGCTGGGGCTTTCGTCCAGCAGTGGACTGACAACGGCTGATGATGATATGTCCTGAAAATGTACACGCGTCCGCAATTTTAGTCCGTGGCCACACCCTAGTCATGAGCTTCTTCTTTTTCTCTATCTTCTTATGTGGCATTCATCTTCCACTGTTGCCATTTGCAATATAAAGTAGTTTAAAGTTTTTACTTATATCTGTCAGTAAGTAGCTATTACAGTTCTAAAAACTTTAGTGAGTTTACATTATTCACCCATGGAACTTTAGTTATTAGAGGGATCCGGTTGGACGGTTTTTGACAAGACGCATTTCAGGCTTAGATGTTGCACTAGTGAGCCACGGATGAGAAGATGCTGCTCCTTTATTGATTTAAGTAAAGTTTGAATGTCATTAAAACAGTTAGCTCCATCTTTTGACACTTCTTCCACTCCCGTCCTTGCACGCTACACCGCTACAACAAAGATGACGGAGAGAAGGTGCTGTCGAAGGTGAGTCACGTAAATAAGACCGCCCATAAAACATTGCATCCTGAAGAGACGCTCAGAAAGCTACTTGAAGATGGTCTGTAAAACATAATCTATCCAACACTTTCACCAAAAAACCACCATTACATATTATGTAGACCACAAGATAGTGTTCTAAATTTAGAAAGAAAAAAATCATAATACGACTCCTTAAATGCGCCTTATAATCCGGTGCATTTTTCGTATGAAAAAAGACCTGAATAGACCCGCCCATCGGCAGCGCCCCTTTTAATCTGGTACACCCTATGGTCCGAAAAATATGGTACACATCTGCCGCCTGTTTGAAAACATTGATACGACAGATACAAGCATGATAACATGAATGTGCAGTATATGATTGAGTGTCTCCGTGGTGATGCCCCGTATAGTACACGCAAAAACCTAATTTAAATAAAGCAGTCTGCATAACTTTTCAATTGCACAAGTAGTCTTCAATCAATCAATCAATATTTATTTATACAGCCCCAAATCACAAATGTCTCAAAGGACTGCACAAACCATTACGACTACAACATCCTCGGAAGAACCCACAAAAGGGCAAGGAAAACTCACACCCAGTGGGCAGGGAGAATTCACATCCAGTGGGACGCCAGTGACAATGCTGACTATGAGAAACCTTGGAGAGGACCTCAGATGTGGGCGGGCACCCCCCCCCCCCCAGTAGATTACACACAATTTTACTGTTTGTACACATCGTTTAGCATGTGGCATCTTACAAAATGAGGCCCTTTGTGTTGCAACTTGCTTGTGCATGAGAAGTGCTATATAAACAGAGTTTGATTAAACACTTTCACTCATGCTATGACGAAATAGAGCAAGTAGCTCACTGCAAAAACTGAAATCTAAGTAAGATTAAATATCTCAAATAAGAGTGATATTTGCTTATTTTCTGCCTGACAAGATAATTCTTCTCACTAAGCAGATTTTATGTTAGAGTGTTTTACTTGTTTTAAGGGTTATGGTCCTATATGATCTCAGTAAGATATTACAGCTTGCTGCTGAGATTTTATGACCTTTATTGAGTAAAACATGCTTGAAACTAGAAACTCAACTGTTGCAAAGCTCTGTCATCAACAATCACAAGTATAAAACTACTTTTTTTAAAGTAATAATGTCTTACTTCAAGCATGAAAAAAAAATCATGAGCGTATATCATTATGTCAAGATAATGGCACTAGCATTTACTTAATTTAAGAATATTTTTCAACATACTGAGCAAAAAGGTCTATTTTTTTCTACCAAGAAAAGTGCACTTGTTATTAGTGAGAATATACTTATTTTAAGGTATTTTTGGGTTAATTGAGATTAGCTAATTTTACTCTATTTGGAATGTTTTGACGAACCGGATTTTCTTTTTCAATTGGCAGATAATTTTGCTTAGTTCATATAAAATGCCGCAAAATTTTTTTTTTTTTTTTCTGGTTTTTGAACACTGACTTTTTGCAGTGCAGTACAACAGTATTTTAAATTATTTAAAACACAATTGCACATGCATGTTAGGAAGCTCCGCCCACATACTTGCATGCCGCGATATGAACCAAAAACTCCATGAATACATGCATCCATAATTGCTTTAATAGTGTCCAAAATCAATGCACCTACCCAGTTTGTGGGTCCAGGACTAGATCTGAGGGGTTCTTGAGGCCTGAACTGATCAGCACAGTAGGATAGAGTCCATTTGCTTTGGAAACCTCCAGTGTTTTCTTTTCGGCATCACACCAATAAAGATTCTTTCCTATCCAGTCCACCGCTAAGGCACTGGGGACCGCTGTTCTGTGGACAATCTGTTGACCCAGGAAGAGAAATTTCTTAGACACGGTGATGAAATTAGTTCACGTTGAATATGCGTACAGTTACAATATGGTAGATCACATATCTCCTGTTCCTTGCTACTGCATGTTCGAAAAGGTTGATGAAAAGTATTACACATATGAACATAGAATCGGCCAACATAGAATGTTTTTAGAAACAGTTCATATTATCCATTTTAGATGTAAATTTTCACCCAAACTTTTCTTCATATACTGTTGTAGTGATCAAGCTGTACGTCAAAACATTGCGTGCAACAAACTTGTCTGTGGACGCGATCAATCATTGACTAAGTCGTTGTGCTTTGTTTTTAATTGACTCTGAAACAAGCCACCACGGGGCTAAAGAAAGTTCCATCACTTTGATAAAGAAGGTGAGAAACACAATGAAATTCACAGTTCAAAGGTGGTGTTCGGTGTAGCACAGTGCTTTTTAACAATAGGGCTATGGTTATTTAAACATTGTTGGGCCACCAAAAAAATATCCCAGCTGTCGTCCATTTGGGTTGTAATATACACTTCCACCACTTGTGGCAGTAGTGGCATCCTCAAACAAACAGAAGAAGTCTAGAGCTAAAGTCATAGAGCAGTTTCTCGAGTGCAAAAAATATGACTAAAGTGGCAAAGCTTTATTTTCATTCAGACTTAAAAAAAAATGACAGTTCAGTAAAGAAATGTATTTATTAATGATTTATCTTATTTCTTATAGCACAACACAATCAGTTATTTACGCATAATATTTGGCTATTTTTTTGTAATCAGCCTAACCAAAGCCTTAGGTTTATGTGTTAAATAATAATCCTTGTGATAAGGTCATGCTATAATATCACTTGAAAAAGTTGTAGACTATAAGTAGGTTACATATAATTATTGAATATGATTCAAATCAAGAGTAAGATTACTAATTCAGTGTTAATATTCAAGTGGGGCCTCAAAACCCTTTGTGGTGGAAACATTGGGCCTCGAGGTCAACAAGGTTAGGAAACCCTGATCTGGCAATGATGTGGAAAACGAAAAAATGTCCATGTGAGTAAAAATTATTAAGTAGCGGATAGCCCAGTCCTTTCCTTTTTGTTTTAATTGTTTTTTTTAATCTTGCACAAAAAATAAATAAATCATTTATCATGTATTCCTAATAATCCAAAGCATGCATCTATAATCCTTCAAACTATGCCTTCATAATCAAGACAACTGTGCCCCCCCCCCCCCCTCCCCCCAGTGCCCCCCAGCTCCAATAAATAAAACAGTTATGGTGATAAAAAGCCTGACTCGGAATGTTGTTTTGAAATGTACATGAAGGCAATATGCATATGTAAAGACATATGCATATTTGTATTATTTGAAGATTGTATAATTGCGAGTACAACTCCTAAATTAGAGACTCTACAGATGCAGTGAAAGGAAAAACTAATTAAACAACATATGATGATAAGAGGAATTAAATTGATATACTAATGAAATATGAAACATATTCACTGGACATGAAAAATAATTCAAGGCACGTCACATCCTCTGTGTCAACATGCAAAACAAAATAGTGTGATGGGTAGAGGATATTAAAATAAACTTCAAAAAAACAGTTATCTGCTGTATAGGCATCGACCGACAATGGCGAGCACCCACGTGGGATTGATGGCAATTTACAATCTTTAAAATAATTTTTGAAAAATCAATCTTATTGTTGTTAATTTGGTGGCGAGTGTGGTCCGTTTTACATAATAAACGCCTTACAAATCATATTGTAAACAATTGCTATTTCGATGTTTCATTGTGACCAACAATGACCTAAGGACACAATAAACTTGGCTTTAAACACACTGCACACAAGCGAATGAGGGTATACTTACTCAACAGCCATACATGTCACACTACGGGTGACAGTATGAACAACGCCAACACTGTCATAAATATGTGCCATATTGTAAAACCACGCTAAATAAAAACGACAAACACATTTTGGAAGAATATTTGCATCGCAACACAACATAAACACTACAGAACAAATTCCCAGAATTCCCTGCAGCACCAACTCTTCCATGACGCTACAATATAAAATGTAAACAAAATCTAAACAAACACCATTGGTGGATCTACACCTGACATCCACTGTAATGATACCACGTACAATAGTGTATCTACTCAATACTACTGGGATTACATCGATATTTTTTAACATCACAAAATCTTCTTTTTTTTTTTTAATGTATACTATGTTTAAAAACTTAGGGACTATGTCTCTGGACGTAGTATCGAATTGATACCCAAATTTGTGACATCATCCAAAACTAACGTAAAGTATTAAACAACAGAAGAATAAGTGATTGTTACATTTTATTTTTTTTTTAATTAAATCAACATGAAAATACACAAGATATACTTTCCATTAGTGCATCAACCTCCCATAGAAAACCACTCTCTCCCCCATTCACACTCATCCACACCCACTCACATAAAAAAGGGTTGTTTCTTTTTGCTAACAAAATTCTGGTTCCCACAACATATATAACACAGTCTGCAAGGGACAGTCCCTGAAACACACATGATTGTGTGTGTCGCCGGTCCACTAACATTATAATTAATTACTATTTTTAATATAATTGTTTTATATGATTTTACTTTCTTTTTTATCCAAGAAAATGTTTTTGTTTTTTTTAATCTCATTTAATTTTATTTATAAAATTAAAAAAAAGAACCTTATCTTGACCAGACCAGGTTGTTAATGAAATTAGACTTGTCTAAAAGGTTTTTAAAACCAGGTCCAGGCTCAGCAACACACACCCTCATCCATGCACAACAACAAAAATTAGGGAAACAACAGATCGCATATAAGTTATAAACAAAATTACATTTTCATAAAAATCATTTGTGTATAGTCTATATCAGGGGTCGGGAACCTTTTTGGCTGAGAGAGCCAAGAAGCCAAATATTTTAAAATGTATTTCCGTAAGAGCCATATTATATATTTTTTTAACACTGAACACAACAAAACGCGTGCATTTTTAAGAAAGACCGACATTTTTAGAGAGGTCTCTTATTCTTTGTTATAACATTGTTATTCTGAAGCTAACAGTGGAGGGGGCGTGCCGCGAAGCGGGGTGTTGCCAGAACCGGCCTCGAAATCAGCGACAGGTGCGTAGAAGGCCCACCTGGTCCTTTTTATCTGATCACCTGTCGCTATGTTATAAGCAGCAGCCAGGAGGAGAGACGGGCTTGGGGCTAGAAACCAGAGCGCGAGCGAGAACGAAAGACAAAATGTCTAGCATTAAAAGATTACAGTTGGTACAAAATGCGGCTGCTAGACTTTTGACAAGAACAAGAAAGTTTGATCACATTACGCCCATACTGGCTCACCTGCACTGGCTTCCTGTGCACTTAAGATGTGACTTTAAGGTTTTACTACTTACGTATTAAATACTACACGGTCTAGCTCCAGCCTATCTTGCCGATTGTATTGTACCGTATGTCCCGGCAAGAAATCTGCGTTCAAAAGACTCCGGCTTATTAGTGATTCCTAGAGCTCAAAAAAAGTCTGCGGGCTATAGAGCGTTTTCCGTTCGGGCTCCAGTACTCTGGAATGCCCTCCCGGTAACAGTTCGAGATGCTACCTCAGTAGAAGCATTTAAGTCTCATCTTAAAACTCATCTGTATACTCTAGCCTTTAAATAGACCTCCTTTTTAGACCAGTTGATCTGCCGCTTCTTTTCTTTCTCCTATGTCCCCCCCTCCCTTGTGGAGGGGGTCCGGTCCGATGACCATGGATGAAGTACTGACTGTCCAGAGTCGAGACCCAGGATGGACCGCTCGTCGGGACCCAGGATGGACCGCTCGCCTGTATCGGTTGGGGACATCTCTACGCTGCTGATCCACTTGAGATGGTTTCCTGTGGACGGGACTCTCACTGCTGTCTTGGAGCCACTATGGATTGAACTTTCACAGTATCATGTTAGACCCGCTCGACATCCATTGCTTTCGGTCCCCTAGAGGGGGGGGGTTGCCCACATCTGAGGTCCTCTCCAAGGTTTCTCATAGTCAGCATTGTCGCTGGCGTCCCACTGAATGTGAATTCTCCCTGCCCACTGGGTGTGAGTTTTCCTTGCCCTTTTGTGGGTTCTTCCGAGGATGTTGTAGTCGTAATGATTTGTGCAGTCCTTTGAGACATTTGTGATTTGGGGCTATATAAATAAACATTGATTGATTGATTGATTGATTGACAAAAAGACAATTGCTGGAAAGCGACTGAGAGACTTATTGAAAAATAAAACAATATTGTAACCCTGAAACAGGCTCTCATGTCGGTGCTTGGTGGTCTGTAGAACCCCCTGGAGGGCAAGCCCCACCCTAACCAACAATAAATAAATGACTTCTTACCAACTTCTTGAACATAAAAATGCATGACAATGTTTTATATTTTGAACGTTATTGTGGAAGTCTGCTGCTTCCGGGTTCTCGGGACCACCAAGGACTGACATGACAAGCTTTCACGTTCGACAATATGTATTTTCTTCAATAATATTTTCTCCTTTTCAGCAATTGTCTCACTTCCCCATGTCACTCTCTGCCTTTCGGCATTGTCGTCTGTCCAACTCTCTCTCTCGCCGCCTCCCGACTGCGGCCTTTTAACAGAACGACAGGTGATTAGATGAACACTTTCAGCTGTGTCATCCACTCACCTGTCGCCAACCGCTTCCCCACAGGCGCGCAGGCCACGCCCACCACAGTTATTTTTAAAACTGTGATTACAAGTGGAATTATTCATTATTTATTATGTTAAGCAATGTTAGCTCAGATTTATCCGAGAGCCAGATGCAGTCATCAAAAGTGCCACATCTGACTCTAGAGCCATAGGTTCCCTACCCCTGGTCTATATTATGTCCAAGTCAGACTCAACACACACCTTCAGTTTTTACACTCAAAAATAGGGAACACAACAACAGATAGCATATATGTTGCTGTAATTGCATATCTATAAATTATAATAGATTGTTACATTTTAACAGAAGTATAGATTGAACATGTTAAAACAGAAAATAAGCAGATATCAAGTAAATGAACAAGTAGATTAATAATTAATTTTCTATCACTGGTCCTTAATAATGTTGACAAAATAATATGATAAATGACACAATATGTTTCTGTGTATGTCAGCAGCTAAATTAGGAGCCTTTGTTTGTTTATTTACTACTAAAAGGCAATTTGTCTTGTATGTTCACTATTTTTTTTAACGGCGACATTGCAATAAGAAATATATGTTTAATGTATCGTAAGATATTTTTTTTGGGTTAAAATAAAGCCAATAATAACATTTTTTTGTGGTCCCCTTTATTTAGAAAAGTCCCGAAATTCTTTTGGTACTGGTACAAAAAAATTATTATACGGACAACACACACACACACACACACACACACACACACACACACACACACACACACATAGACACTCAAGGTCAGAATTTCACAAGAAAAACTTACAATATTTTGCGGTATTATAATAAAAGTCGTAATTTTACTCAACACAAGTCAAACTGTCAGGCTTGCCACTGACAGTTTGTTTGTGTTTTAGCTCCTCCTCTGTGTGTTTAGTATTTCCTGTCCTTAGTTCCTGTCAGCACTCTTATTTTGGTTCAGCTTCCTGTTTGTCTCCTTGAGTGCTTTGTTTCCCCTCAGCCGTGGCTGATTGGCACCTGGCCACACCTGATGTCAATCAGCCAGCTCCTATTTTACCTCCTTTGTTCTTCCAGTAAGTGCTGGATTATTGTCGCTCTTATGTCGTTGCTACCAGTCGTGATTTTGACACAAACGTTTACAAAAAATACTGAACATCTGTGCAAAAGTTGAAATTTTACTCAATAACAGTCGCAATTTTCCAAGAAAAGCTTAAAATAATGGCAATTTTATGAAGAGTCGTAATTTTACCCAACAAAAGTCACAATTTTATAAGAAAACTTTAAAATGTTGGCAATATTATAATAATAATCCAAATTTTACTGGGCAAAACTGTAACAAAAGTCATCATTTTATTAAAAAAAGGACACTATTTTACAAGAACCACAAAAAAATGGGTAATATTGTGATAAACGTCCTAATTTTACATTTTGCATTGAAAAGTAATAATTTTACATTAAAAAAAGTAATAATTTTGCCAGAAAATATTGCAATATTACAGGAACAGAAAGAATATGAGAAATGGTTCCCAATTTAATGAGAAAAAAGTTGAGACATTGTGAGAAAAAGACTGTTTTTTGTTATTTTATTTTTGGGGGAATTATTTGTTAGTAATTAGTTTTTAATCTTCATTACTTACCTATTACATTACGCCTCTATATACCTATTTATTTTAATTAATCTTGGCCATAGGGGGCACATTTTAATTCATTCTTATTACATATGTTGGCCAGAGGGGGAGCACTTCAAATGTTTACACACACTTGTTATTTCCGACACACAGTCAATTTGAAAAATCCTTTCTTTTTGGGACCACCCTAATTTTGATAGATTTCACCACCGGAGGTGCAAATGAGACATTCTCAATTCGATGCAATGGTTTTCCGTACTGGGACCATGATTTATGTCCTAACTCATTCACCGGTCATCATATGGAAGGTACTTTTCCTTGTTGGTGTCTCAAGAAGAGTGGAAATACAAGAACGCACACACACACCCACCCACACACACACACACACACACACACACACACACACACACACACACACACACACACACACACACACGGAGCATCCCCTGGCAGAAATGTAGATCAGCACCTATGGCGTTTATACACAATCTTACTACAATCCCTGCAGACATATTGCTGATGGGTGCCAAATAATACATTTTATCCCTCTCATTAGTTGGGTTTTCTTTTGCACATGTGAATACGACTTTAAGCAAATATGTGGGATACAAAGTGAAAAAAATATATATATATTTTTTGGCAAACGCGTTGTGAGTAAATTAACTAGAAAATAATGAAACGTATAAAACTGATTTTAAAAAAAAGAAGAAAAGTAAGTACCTGGGCCCGCCATCAATATCCCAATAAATCTTGCCAACTGGCAGATGAAGCAGATGCCTTGAACACGCCACTCTGACTGCCATTAAACAACATGATGCGCTTTGAGGTTGTCTCTCTCTCTCTCATCATTACCAAGAAGATATAGATCCTTGGCGAAAGATTAGGCTGTCCCTTAAGAAGCCATTTGGACCACAAAATCAAACCGCTGAAATGTCCTTCATTGTTCACTATCCTTCATCCAAAAAGCAGCAGGCAGAATAAGGATGATGCTCATCAAATAAAGTCTCGGTTTGACTTAATACACAAACCACAGTACTGATTTCTATTTCAGTCCATATCTTACCTTGTGAGTTTGAGTGCATTAGGCAGATTAAATGCGTGGAGCCAGTGGTACCACCACAAATATCCCCGAAAGAGAGAGTGAGTAAATGTAAGAATTGATCCAAATGGAGCACTGCCCTCAGTATAACACAAGTTGTATATTACAAACCCCGTTTCCATATGAGTTGGGAAATTGTGTTAGATGTAAATATAAACGGAATACAATAATTTGCAAATCTTTTTCAACCGATATTCAATTGAATGCACTACAAAGACAATATATTTGATGTTCAAACTCATAAACTTGATTTTTTTTTTTTGCAAATAATAATTAACTTAGAACTTCATGTCTGCAACACGGGCCAAAGTAGTTGGGAAAGGGCATGTTCACCATTGTGTTACATCACCTTTTCTTTTAACAACAGTCAATAAACGTTTAGGAACTGAGGAAACTAATTGTTGAAGCTTTGAAAGTGAAATTATTTCCCATTATTGTTTTATGTAGAGCTTCAGTCGTTCCGCTGTCGTATTTTACGCTTCATAATGCGCCACACATTTTCGATGAGAGACAGGTCTGGACTGCAGGCGGCCCAGGAAAGTACCCGCACTCTGTTTTTACGAAGCCACGCTGTTGTAACACGTGCTGAATGTGGTTTGGCATTGTCTTGCTGAAATAAGCAGGGGCGTCCATGAAAAAGACGGCGCTTAGACGTTGTGTAATACACGGACTCCCTTTTGCTGAACTTTATGCAGAAAACCTGTTACCTTTTACAAACCCCGTTTCCATATGAGTTGGGAAATTGTGTTAGAAGTAAATATAAACAGAATACAATAATTTGCAAATCTTTTTCAACCCATATTCAGTTGAATGCACTACAAAGACAAGATATTTGATGTTCAAACTCATAAACTTTATTTTTTTTTGCAAATAATAATTAACTTGGAATTTCATGGCTACAACACGTGCCAAAGTAGTTGGGAAAGGGCATGTTCACCACAGTGTTGCATCACCTTTTCTTTTAACAACACTCTATAAACGTTTGGGAACTGAGGAAACTAATTGTTGAAGCTTTGAAAGTGGAATTCTTTCCCATTCTTGTTTTATGTAGAGCTTCAGTCGTCAACAGGTCTCCGCTGTCGTATTTTACGCTTCATGATGCGCCACACATTTTCGATGGGAGACAGGTTTGGACTGCAGGCGGGCCAGGAAAGTACCCGCACTCTTTTTTTACCAAGCCACGCTGTTGTAACACGTGCTGAATGTGGTTTGGCATTGTCTTGCTGAAATAAGCAGGGGTGTCCATGAAAAAGACGGGGCTTAGATGGCAGCATATGTTGTGTAATACACGGACTCCCTTTTGCCGAACTTTATGCAGAAAACCTGTTACCTTTTACAAACCCCGTTTCCATATGAGTTGGGAAATTGTGTTAGATGTAAATATAAATGGAATACAAAAAATTGCAAATCTTTTTCAACCCATATTCAATTGAATGCACTACAAATACAAGATATTTGATGTTCAAACTCATAAACTTTATTTTTTTTCGCAAATAATAATTAACTTGGAATTTCATGGCTGCAACACGTGCCAAAGTAGTTGGGAAAGGGCATGTTCACCACTGTGTTACATCACCTTTTCTTTAAACAACACTCAATAAACGTTTGGGAACTGAGGAAACTAATTGTCGAAGCTTTGAAAGTGGAATTCTTTCCCATTCTTGTTTTACGTAGAGCTTCAGTCTTTCAACAGTCCGGGGTCTCCGCTGTCATATTTTACGCTTCAAAATGCGCCAAACATTTTTGATGGGAGACAGGTCTGGACTGCAGGCGGGCCAGGAAAGTACCCGCATTCTTTTTTTACAAAGCCACACTGATGTAAAACATGCTGAGTGTGGCAATTTTTAAAGTTAATGATTATTTGCAACAGAAAAAAAATGTTGTCTTTATAGTATATTCACCTGAATATGGGTTGAAAATGATTTGCAAATCATTGTATTCCGTTTATATTTACATCTAACACAATTTCCCAACTCATATGGAAACGGGGTTTTTACTATCACTATCAGGAGTGTATTGTCATAACAGTTTTGAAGCGACTCCAGTAAGTACAGTAAGTAGTAGCAGATTTTTTTTTTATATCACAAATGTTTTTATGCATATTCGAAAAATGTTTGGTCCTAAATTAACCAGTGTGTCATGACCCGTGGTCCGGATCATGTTTTGTTTAGTTCTGTTCTGTTAGTTTTGGACTCCTTTAGTTCCTGTTTGTGCACCTCCTGAGTTTAGTCACCATTGTAATTTAAGATTTTCACCTGCCTCTGTTGTTTGGAACACACCTGTGTCTAATCAAGAGAATACTACTTAAGTCTGCCTTTGTTGATCGCTCGTTCTGGCTTCATTGCTCGCGTCACACCTTTGCCAAGTGAGTTTTGTACCATGATCTAGTCCAGGGGTAGGGAACCTATGGCTCTAGAGCCAGATGTGGCTCTTTTGATGACTGCATCTGGCTCTCGGATAAATCTGAGCTGACATTGCTTAACACGATAAGTAATGAATAATTCCACTTGTAATCACGGTGTTATAAATAACGTTCAAAATATAAAACATTCTCATGCTTTTTTTATGTTCAAGAAGTTGCGTTAATGGTAAGAAGTAATTTATTTATTATTGGTTAGTGTGGGGCTTGCCCTCCTGGGGGTTCTTCAGACCACCAAGAGCCTGTTATAGGGTTACAATATTGTTTTATTTTATTTTTCTCTCAGTTGCTTTCCAGCAATTGTCTTTTTCTCTTTCGTCCTCACTCGCGCTCTGGCTCCAGCCTCAATCCCGTCTCTCCTCCTGGCTGCTGCTTATAACAGAGCGACAGGTGATTAGATAAAAAGGCCCAGGTGGGCCTTCTATGCACCTGTCGCTGATTTCGAGGCCGGTCCTGGCAACATCCCGCTTTGCTGCAGGCCCGCAGGCCACGCCCCCTCCACAGTTAACTTCAGAATAACAATGTTAATACAAAGAATAAAAGACCTATAATACTCTGGAAATGTTGGTCGTACTTAAAAATGCACGCGTTTAGTTGTGTTCAGTGTTAAAAAAAATATTATACGGCTCTTAGGGAAATACATTTTAAAATATTTGGCTTCTTGGCTCTCTCAGCCAAAAAGGTTCCCGACCCCTGCTCTAGTCTGTGCTAAGTTGTAGCTTTAGCTTCCTGTGTGATCGGCACCTTGTTTCGTCTGTTTATTTTCTGTTTTGTACCTGTTTTGTGTTCAGTTACGATTAAATTATGTTGTTACCTGCAAGTCCTATCCGGAGTCGTCCTCTTGCTTCCTGGGAGAACAACCCTCGCATCACCATGCAACCTGGTCGTGACACAGTGGAGTCGGCATGTTGTATAAATGGTAAATAAAAACAGAATTCAATGATTTGGAAATCCTTTTCAACCTATATTTAGTTGAATAGACTGCAAAGACAAGATATTTAACGTCGGAACTGAGAAACTTTGGTATTTATTGCAAATATTAGCTCATTTGGAATTTGATGCCTGCAACATATTTAAAAAAAAGCTGGCACAAGTGATAAAAAGACTGAGAAAGTTGAGGAATGCTCATCAAACACTTATTTGGGACATCCCACAGGTGAACAGGCTAATTGGGAACAGGCGGGTGCCATGATTGGGTATAAAAGCAGCTTCCATGAAATGTTCAGTCGTTCACAAACAAGGATGGGGCGAGGGTCACCACTTTGTGAACAAATCCCTTGTTTAAGAACAACATTTCTCAACCAGCTATTGCCACTTTTTGGCAATGTGGTTAATGATTATTTGCATATGAAAAATAAGTGTCTCAGTTCGAACATTAAATATCTATTTGCAGTGCATTCATATGAATATAGGTTGAAAAGGATCTGCAAATAATTCTATTCTGTTTTTTTTCTTTTTTTTACCTTTTACACAACGTGCCAACTTCACTGGTTTCGGATTTTGTAGTACTAGCCACTAAAAGAGACCGAACCAATCAGAGCGTGCTCTTCAGTATTGTGGCCACTGATTGGCTGAGCGTCAGGAAGCATTACTATATCAGATTAAAAGAGCGTAAAGGTGACTAAAGGGTGTTATTTCATGTTTAGAAGCCTCTCATAAGGTTGAAAAATATAATCAGAAGGTTAGTAAACAGGGTTTTTATGCTCCAACTATGAACATATTTGATTGGTAACAATAATTCTTACGACTGATTTAGCCCCTTTTTTGGCGGAAATGAATTTATCGCGGGCAATTCCCTAACCAATTAACAATCTGGTTGCGTTAACCTCTTAAGGCCCAAGCTGTTTGTTTACATCCATCCATCTTCTTCCGCTTATCCGAGGTCGGGTCGCGGGTGCAGCAGCCTAAGCAGGGAAGCCCAGACTTTCCTCTCCCCATCCACTTCGTCCAGCTCTTCCCGGGGATCCCGAGGCGTTCCCAAGCCAGCCGGGAGAGATAGTCCTCCCAACGTGTCCTGGGTCTTCCCTGTGGCCTCCTACCGGTTGGACGTGCCCTAAACACCTCCCTAGGGAGGCATTCGGGTGGCATTCTGACCAGATTTCCAGACCACCTCATCTTGCTCCTCTCTATGTAGAGGAGCAGCGGCTTTACTTTGCGTTCCCCCCGGATGACAAAGTTTCTCACCCTATCTCTAAGGGAGAGCCCCGCCACCCGGGGGAGGAAACTCATTCCAGCCGGTTGTACCCGTGATCTTATCCTTTTGGTCGTGACCCAAAGCTCATGACCATAGGTGAGGATGGGAAGGCAGATCATCCAGAAAATTGAGAGCTTTGCCTTCCGGCTCAGCTCCTTCTTCACCACAACGGATCGATACAACGTCCGCATTACTGAAGACACCGCACCAATCCGCCTGTCGATCTCACGATCCACTCTTCCCTCACTCGTGAACATGACTCCGAGGTACTTGAACTCCTCCACTTGGGGCAGGGTCTCCTCCCCAACCCGGAGATGGCACTCCACCCTTTTCCGGATGAGAACCATGGACTCTCACTTGGAGGTGCTGATTCTCATTCCGGTCGTTTGTTTACATGCTTTTTTTTATTTATCTTTGCTATTTAGGCTTATTGGACCCTATTTAGAATAACAACTAAGAATCATATTTTGATATGATGTACTTAGTCCATAAGTACACAAACGTGTACTTCATGTTTAGTGACATGCTAATTCTTATTTTTACCCTTTTTTTTTTTTTTGCCAAATTCCATTGTATGTTATACTCTTTTGAAACCACCAGATGGGAGTATAAGTGTCCACATAAGCAGCCATAAGACCCCAAGTCAGTAGTGTACACAATTTTGGAAATAAGAGCTAAACGGTGCTGTCCACGAATGTGGCCACTAAGCTTTTAGATATGTTAAGGCATGAGAATTTAAGTTATTGACATCCAACCCATGACACGCAAACACAACATTAGCAACTTGGATGTGGCCGAAAACGATGGAGAGTAAAAAGGCACACCTTGGGTGAGACTAGCTTGGAAAGTTCAATGTTACCTTCAGGTCACTTCCATTGAGTCGCATTCTGTTGATCTTCCTCCCACTCGGCCGGGTGGAGTCCACCCAATAGATGAACTCCTTCTTGTAGTCGAAGTCGATGTGTATAATGTTGTTTAGGCCCTGCGAATCACACAACCAATCAGGTATGTACAAGTGCCAACGTCATCACGCATACAGTGGGGCAAAAAAGTATTTAGTCAGCCACCGATTGTGCAAGTTCTCCCACTTAAAATGATGACACAGGTCTGTAATTTTCATCATAGGTACACTTCAACTGTGAGAGACTGAATTTGAAAAAAAATAATCCAGGAATTCACATTGTAGGAATTTGGCATAATTTATTTGTAAATTAAGGTGGAAAATAACTATTTGGTCAACCATTCAAAGCTCTCACTGATGGAAGGAGGTTTTGGCTCAAAATATCATGATACATGGTCCCATTCATTCTTTCCTTAACACGGATCAATCGTCCTGTCCCTTTAGCAGAAAAACACCCACAAAGCATTAAGTTCCCACCCCCATGCTTCACAGTATGTTTGGTGTTCTTGGGATGCAACTCAGTATTCTTCTTCTTCCTCCAAACACGCTGTTGTAACACGTGCTGAAATAAGCAGGGGCGTCCATGAAAAAGACGGCGCTCAGATGGCAGCATATGTTGTTCCAAAAGCTGTATGTACCTTTCAGCATTAATGGTGCCATCACAGATGTGTAAGTTACCCATGCCTTGGGCACTAATGCACCCCCATACCATCACAGATGCTGGCTTTTGAACTTTGCGTCGTTAACAGTCTGGATGGTTCGCTTCCCTTTTGGTCCAGATGACACAATGTCGAATATTTCCAAAAACAATTTGAAATGTGGACTTGAACGAAACAGAACACTTTTCCACTTTGCATCAGTCCATCTTAGATGATCTCGGGCCCAGAGAAGCCGGCGGCGTTTCTGGATGTTGTTGATAAACGGCTTTTGCTTTGCATAGTCGAGCTTTAATTTGCACTTACAGATGTAACGACAAACTGTATTTAGTGACAGTGGTTTTCTGAAGTGTTACTGAGCCCATGTGGTGATATCCTTTAGAGATTGATGTCTGTTTTTCATACAGTGCCGTCTCAGGGATCAAAGGTCACGGTCATTCAATGTTGGTTTCCGGCCATGCTGCTTACGTGGAGTGATTTCTCCAGATTCTCTGAACCTTTTGATGATATTACGGACCGTAGATGTTGAAATCCTTAAATTTCTTGCAATTGGACTTTGAGAAACGTTGTTCTTAAACTGTTTGACTAATTGCTCACGGAGTTGTGGATTAAGGGGTGTACCTCGCCCCATCCTTTCTTGTGAAAGACTGAGCATTTTTTGGGAAGCTGTTTTTTTTATACCCAATCATGGCACCCACCTGTTCCCAATTAGCCTGCACACATGTGGGATGTTCCAAATAAGTGTTTGATGAGCACTCCTCAACTTTATCAGTATTTATTGCCACCTTTCCCAACTTCTTTGTCGCGTGTTGCTGGCATCAAATTCTAAATGTAATGATTATTTGCACAAAAAAAAAATGTTTATCAGTTTGAACAGTTTGTAGCATATTCAACTGAATATGGGTTAAAGATGATTTGCAAATCATTTTATTCCGTTTATATTTACATCAAACACAATTTCACAACTCATATGGAAACGGGGTTTGTATGAAACTTAGAATGTATGGATTTGTTCTCTAATGAAGTTTAAATAGCACACTACTCTATCATGCTCCCAGGGCCCCACTGTCACTCAGCAAACACTCGCCGCCACCATGCCGTCTCACTCGGAGGCTGCCTTGAAAAGGTGTCAGATAATCCGACAGGTGAAATGCGACATCTTCATCAGATCATCAACACCTTCACAGACAGGCGCCAAAGTGCCCCTCGGGAGCGTCGCTCCACTCCAAACATCATTTATAGAGAAGAAACCTACATAGAGCTTTTATCAGCACTCTCAGATCTAAAGTCACATTTTTAGTGTCCTTGTGAAAGGTATGGACACCTTCCAGCCTCCAAAACCGTGTTTCTTGTGTACTATTTATGGAGTTCAGGACTATTTCCGTGCTTTTCCTGACCACAAATCTGGACCACGATTAATCAAGATGACAAGTCTATATCTGGAAATCACCAGGCCAAGCAAAATTCACTAATGATTTTACAATACAGTACGTGGTCTGTTGATTAATGAAATTAGGGACGCTCTATTAGTTTTTCCCTATTTTTTTACACTAACTTTAGAGAAAAATAGATGGAGGACAAAACCAGGTATGGACAACTAAAGACAGATAAAAGTGTTCATGCCTAAAATTATGTTCATTGAGTGTCCAGGAATTTACATGACACTATATGGCAGGGGTCGGGAACCTTTTTGGCTTAGAGAGCCATGAAAGCCAAATATTTCAAAATGTATTTCAGTGAGAGCCATATCATATTTTTTTAACACTGAATACAACTAAATGTGTGCATTTTTAAGTAAGACCAACATTTTTAGAGTATAATAAGTCTTTTATTCTTTTTAATAACATTATTATTCTGAAGCTAACCAATAATAAATAAAATGTCATATCTGTTGATCATGTTTTTGTTTGACCATGTGCTGTTTGTCCTTTGAACTCTTTAAGTTCCGTTTTTTTTCCACTCCCTTGTCTGGTTTCCTTGGTTACTCATTTTGTCCACCTGTCTCTGGTGGACAAAAAACCCGCTCACCTGCTTCCCGAGCACTAATCAGAGGCAGTATTTAAGCTCGTCTTTGCCAGTCAGTCGCCCTGGCGTCAATGTGATCTTTTCTTGCTCTGTGCTGACTTTTTTCATGCCTTGCCATAGTTTCGTGCTTCATGCCATGCCAAGTAAGTTTTGTTTGATTTATGCTCTTAGTCTATTTATGCGTTAGCTTTGTTCCTTTGCCCAAGTTGTGCCTCCACTTTTGTTTGTATCTTTTTATAGTTTAAATTAAATCATGTTTTTACCTAAATGCCATGTCCCGAGTAGTCCGTCTGCCTTCCTGGGGGAATGACCCTGCAGCAAGCTGCGACCCCCCCCATCATGACATAAAATACTTCTTACCATTACTGCGACTTCTTAAACAGGTGCGGTAGAAAACGGATGGATGGATTTAAATACATGAGAATGTTTTATATTTTGCACGTTATTTTTAGCACTGTGATTACCAGCGAAGTTATTCATAATTATCGTGTTAAGCAATGTCAGCTAAGATTTATCTGAGAGCCAGATGCAGTCATCAAAAGAGCCATATCTGGCTCTAGAGCCATAGGTTCACTACCCCTGCTATATGGCAACACTTGTCCATTGAATTGGATACGCCAGGGGTATCGAACTAATTTTAGATCAGGGGCCACATGGAGAAAAATCCACTCCCAAGTGGGCTGGACTGGTAAAATCACAGCACAATAACTTAAAAATAAAGACAACTTCAAATTGTTTTCTTTGTTTAAAAAATAACACATGTTGCAGATAATAGTATTCTATCTTAATTTGTCGTTATTTATGTTTTCTGAATAAATGTGATAATGTTCATCAGTCAACTATTTGGGGTTGATTTTCAATCTATCAAGATAAAAAAAAAAAAATCAAAATCAAATTACCCTATGTTATTTATCTAGTTTGATCATAGTCCTCGACTGATGTACATCATGTGGTTTGTTTTGTACATACGGAGCATCATCTACAACCGATACCGATAATTTCCGATATCACATTTTAAAGCATTTATCGGCTGATAAAGAGTTGGCATTCTAGTTTCAAGCATGTTTTACTCAGTATAGGTCATACAATCTCAGCAACAAGCTGTAGTATCTTACTCAGATAATTTAGGACCTAAACCCTTAAAACAAGCAAACCAGTCTAACATAAAATCTGCTTAATGAGAAGAATTATCTTATCAGACAGAAAATAAGCAAATATCACCCTTATTTGAGATATTTAATCTTACTTCGATTTCAGTTTTTGCAGTGTACTCAGATCTTCCTGCAAAGTATGCATTAATTTCAGGTTGTCCTCTGTGTGTATCCTTCGCTGGGAAATAGTCTTTGCCATTGAGTTGAATGTGCCAGCCTTGACTTTTGTTGAGACCTACAGATTGTTTATCCTGAAACTACTGTACTTATTACACAACAGCTGATTGATTGCAATATGTGTCATAGTTGTAGTTTTGTTTACCAAATTTGAAAGGGTTGATATTGCCGTGTAAATTCACTAATTTGAATTAATTGCATCTACTCTATACCAGTGGTCCCCAACCAGCGGGCCGTGGCCCGATTGGTACCGGGCCGCAGAATAATTTTTTATTCATTTTTATTTAAAAAATAAAAAAATTAAAAATAAAACAATATTAAATCACATTAAAAAACTAATTTACACTTACAATTAGTGCACCAACCACAACAACCTCCCTTTTTCATGACAAAAACGTCCCTTTTTCATGACAAAGGAAAGAAAACAAATAAATAAATAAAAAAAATAAAATAAAATAAGAAGGAAAAGGAAAAAAACAACTCTATTGGCTCTTAATTAGTCATTACTAAGTACTTATTAATGCCTTATTCTGCATGGCCTTATTATACAAACAGTAAGCCATTAACTAAGAGTCTTTCCTCAATACCATCAGAATTATTGCTTATTAGAAACCTTAACCCTAACACTTATATGTTCCCCTAATTTCCAAATAACAAATTATATTTGCTCTTAATTAGTCATTACTAAGTACTTATTAATTAATGCCTTATTCTGCATGGCCTTATTATACAACCAGTAAGCCATTAACTAAGAGTCTTACCTCAATACCATCAGAATTATTGCCTATTAGTAACCCTAACTCTAACCCTTATATGTTCCCCTAATTTCCAAATAACTAACTCTATTTGCTCTTAATTAGTCATTACTAAGTACTTATTAATGCCTTATTCTGCATGGCCTTATTATACAACCAGTAAGCCATTAACTAGGGACGGCGTGGCGCAGTGGGAGAGTGGCCGTGCGCAACCCGAGGGTCACTGGTTCAAATCCCACCTAGAACCAACCTCGTCACGTCCGTTGTGTCCTGAGCAAGACACTTCACCCTTGCTCTTGATGGGTTCTGGTTGGCGCCTTGCATGGCAGCTCCCTCCATCAGTGTGTGAATGTGTGTGTGAATGGGTAAATGTGGACGTAGTGTCAAAGCGCTTTGAGTACCTTGAAGGTAGAAAAGCGCTATATAAGTACAACCCATTTATCATTTATTTATTTAACTAAGTCTTCACTAAATACCATCAGAATTATTGCTTATTAGTAACCCTAACCCTAACACTTATATGTTCCCTTAATTTCCAAATAACTAACTCTATTTGCTCTTACTTAGTCATTACTAAGTACTTATTAATGCCTTATTCTGCATGGCCTTATCATACAACCAGTAAGCCATTAACTAAGAGTATTCCCTCAATGACCTCAGGATTATTGCTTATTAGTAACCCTGACCCTAACCCTTATATGGTCCCCTAGTTTCCAAATAACTAACTCTATTTGCTCTTAATTAGTCATTACTAAAAACTTATTAATGCCTTATTCTGCATGGCCTTATTCTACAACCAGTAAGCCATTAACTAAGAGTCTTCCCTCAATGACCACAGAATTATTGCTTATTAGTAACCCTAACCCTAACCCTAACCTAAACCCTAACCCTTATATGTTCCCCTAGTGTTCAAATAACTAACTCTATTTGCTTTTAATTAGTCATTATTAAGTACTTATTAATGCCTTATTCTGCATGGCCTTGTTATACAACCAGTAAGCCATTAACTAAGAGTCTTCCCTCAATACCATCAGAATTATTGCCTATTAGTAACCCTAACGGCGGTATAGCTCGTTTGGTAGAGTGGCCGTGCCAGCAACTTGAGGGTTGCAGGTTCGATTCCCGCATCCGCCATCCTAGTCACTGCCGTTGTGTCCTTGGGCAAGACACTTTACCCACCTGCTCCCAGTGCCACCCACACTGGTTTAAATGTAACTTAGATATTGGGTTTCACTATGTAAAGCGCTTTGAGTCACTAGAGAAAAGCGCTATGTAAATATAATTCACTTCACACTTCACTAACTCTAACCCTTATATGTTCCCCTAATTTCCAAATAACTAACTCCATTTGCTCTTAATTAGTCATTACTAAGTACTTATTAATTAATGCATTATCCTGCATGGCCTTATTATACAACCAGTAAGCCATTAACTAAAAGTCTTCACTAAATAACATCAGAATTATTGCTTATTAGTAACCCTAGCCCTTACACTTATATGTTCCCCTAATTTCCAAATAACTAACTCTATTTGCTCTTAATTAGTCATTACTAAGTATCAATCAATCAATCAATGTTTATTTATATAGCCCCAAATCACAAATGTCTCAAAGGACTGCACAAATCATTACGACTACAACATCCTCGGAAGAACCCACAAAAGGGCAAGGAAAACTCACACCCAGTGGGCAGGGAGAATTCACATCCAGTGGGACGCCAGTGACAATGCTTTAGGGGACCGAAAGCAATGGATGTCGAGCGGGTCTAACATGATGCTGTGAAAGTTCAATCCATAGTGGCTCCAACACAGCCGCGAGAGTTCAGTTCAAAGCGGATCCAAGTACTTATTAATGCCTTATTCTGCATGGCCTTATTATACAACCAGTAAGCCATTAACTAGGGACGGCGTGGCGCAGTGGGAGAGTGGCCGTGCGCAACCCGAGGGTCACTGGTTCAAATCCCACCTAGAACCAACCTCGTCACGTCCGTTGTGTCCTGAGCAAGACACTTCACCCTTGCTCTTGATGGGTTCTGGTTGGCGCCTTGCATGGCAGCTCCCTCCATCAGTGTGTGAATGTGTGTGTGAATGGGTAAATGTGGACGTAGTGTCAAAGCGCTTTGAGTACCTTGAAGGTAGAAAAGCGCTATATAAGTACAACCCATTTATCATTTATTTATTTAACTAAGTCTTCACTAAATACCATCAGAATTATTGCTTATTAGTAACCCTAACCCTAACACTTATATGTTCCCTTAATTTCCAAATAACTAACTCTATTTGCTCTTACTTAGTCATTACTAAGTACTTATTAATGCCTTATTCTGCATGGCCTTATCATACAACCAGTAAGCCATTAACTAAGAGTATTCCCTCAATGACCTCAGGATTATTGCTTATTAGTAACCCTGACCCTAACCCTTATATGGTCCCCTAGTTTCCAAATAACTAACTCTATTTGCTCTTAATTAGTCATTACTAAAAACTTATTAATGCCTTATTCTGCATGGCCTTATTCTACAACCAGTAAGCCATTAACTAAGAGTCTTCCCTCAATGACCACAGAATTATTGCTTATTAGTAACCCTAACCCTAACCCTAACCTAAACCCTAACCCTTATATGTTCCCCTAGTGTTCAAATAACTAACTCTATTTGCTTTTAATTAGTCATTATTAAGTACTTATTAATGCCTTATTCTGCATGGCCTTGTTATACAACCAGTAAGCCATTAACTAAGAGTCTTCCCTCAATACCATCAGAATTATTGCCTATTAGTAACCCTAACGGCGGTATAGCTCGTTTGGTAGAGTGGCCGTGCCAGCAACTTGAGGGTTGCAGGTTCGATTCCCGCATCCGCCATCCTAGTCACTGCCGTTGTGTCCTTGGGCAAGACACTTTACCCACCTGCTCCCAGTGCCACCCACACTGGTTTAAATGTAACTTAGATATTGGGTTTCACTATGTAAAGCGCTTTGAGTCACTAGAGAAAAGCGCTATGTAAATATAATTCACTTCACACTTCACTAACTCTAACCCTTATATGTTCCCCTAATTTCCAAATAACTAACTCCATTTGCTCTTAATTAGTCATTACTAAGTACTTATTAATTAATGCATTATCCTGCATGGCCTTATTATACAACCAGTAAGCCATTAACTAAAAGTCTTCACTAAATAACATCAGAATTATTGCTTATTAGTAACCCTAGCCCTTACACTTATATGTTCCCCTAATTTCCAAATAACTAACTCTATTTGCTCTTAATTAGTCATTACTAAGTATCAATCAATCAATCAATGTTTATTTATATAGCCCCAAATCACAAATGTCTCAAAGGACTGCACAAATCATTACGACTACAACATCCTCGGAAGAACCCACAAAAGGGCAAGGAAAACTCACACCCAGTGGGCAGGGAGAATTCACATCCAGTGGGACGCCAGTGACAATGCTTTAGGGGACCGAAAGCAATGGATGTCGAGCGGGTCTAACATGATGCTGTGAAAGTTCAATCCATAGTGGCTCCAACACAGCCGCGAGAGTTCAGTTCAAAGCGGATCCAAGTACTTATTAATGCCTTATTCTGCATGGCGTTATTCTACAACCAGTAAGCCATGAACTAAAAGTCTTCCCTTAATAACCTCAGAATTATTGCTTATTAGTAACCCTAACCCTAACCCTAACCCTTATATGTTCCCACAGTGTCCAAATAACTCTGAATTAAGTCTGTGTTACTTACATAAGCAACTAATTACTGGTGAATATGGTCCCCCATACTAAAGTGTTACCATTTTTTCTATACTACTAAAATGTAGTGGCGTACAGAGGCAAGGTCACTCACCTGTTTCAGGATTGTATAATTGGAACCGTCGACACTCAGCTTACGAATCTCGTGGTGGTCGGCCATGATAAGAAAAGGCTCTTCAGCTGAAAACAGAGAACGCATATCATTGATGTACTTGAGTTCTGAATAATGGAATAGCGCAAACAATAAGTGATAAAAACGAACAAACATATAATTTGGCCAACCTGATGCAGCCTTGCAAACATGGAGGTTGCGCTCTAAGGCGTCATAGCCGTCCACACACAGGCATTTGTAGGAGCCATAGGTGTTGATGCAGCGCTGGCTACAGGGGAGGGTAGTGGAGCATTCGTCAACATCAACACACGTCATCCCATCATCCTTTAAGTGGAAACCGGGCCAGCATTTACACTGAGAGCAGACATACAAATTGGACCAAAAATGAGCACTGTCATGATCAGCCATTTAGAAATAGAAAGGTGAGACATCCTCAGAT